>NW_027256929.1:0-256483 GCF_029215685.1 Pituophis catenifer annectens | reverse complement strand
GTACTCCCAGAGAGTGGGTGTGGCTCACTGATGACACAGAGTTGCAGTTTGTCAGCAGAAAAAAGGCCCAGAAACTTGTGAATGAGATTTCACAGAACCAGGGATGTAGAACAACTTAGTTTACGTAGGTAAAACCTGGCTAGAAAGAATATGCACATAAAAGCCTACGAAAAATAAAAGACACATTGTACCTTTACAGGGGAGGATATCTGAGAAGTGGGTGTGGCTCACTGATGATGCCTTAAAAGGCAGAAATAGCTATCTGAGTCTCCCAGAGAGCAACACAGAGTTGCAGTTTGTCAGCAGAAAAAAGGCCCAGAAACTTGTGAATGAGATTTCACAGAACCAGGGATGTAGAACAACTTAGTTTACGTAGGTAAAACCTGGCTAGAAAGAATATGCACATAAAAGCCTACGAAAAATAAAAAGACACATTGTACCTTTACAGGGAGGATATCTGAGAAGTGGGTGTGGCTCACTGATGATGCCTTAAAAGGCAGAAATAGCTATCTGAGTCTCCCAGAGAGCAACACAGAGTTGCAGTTTGTCAGCAGAAAAAAGGCCCAGAAACTTGTGAATGAGATTTCACAGAACCAGGGCTGTAGAACAATTTAGTTTACGTAGGTAAAACCTGGCTAGAAAGAATATGCACATAAAAGCCTACGAAAAAGAAAAAGACACATTGTACCTTTACAGGGAGGATATCTGAGAAGTGGGTGTGGCTCACTGATGATGCCTTAAAAGGCAGAAATAGCTATCTGAGTCTCCCAGAGAGCAACACAGAGTTGCAGTTTGTCAGCAGAAAAAAGGCCCAGAAACTTGTGAATGAGATTTCACAGAACCAGGGCTGTAGAACAACTTAGCTTATGTAGGTAAAACCTGGCTAGAAAGAATATGCACATAAAAGCCTACGAAAAAGAAAAAGACACATTGTACCTTTACAGGGAGGATATCTGAGAAGTGGGTGTGGCTCACTGATGATGCCTTAAAAGGCAGAAATAGCTATCTGAGTCTCCCAGAGAGCAACACAGAGTGCAGTTTTGTCAGCAGAAAAAAGGCCCAGAAACTTGTGAATGAGATTTCACAGAACCAGGGCTGTAGAACAACTTAGTTTACGTAGGTAAAACCTGGCTAGAAAGAATATGCACATAAAAGCCTACGAAAAAGAAAAAGACACATTGTACCTTTACAGGGAGGATATCTGAGAAGTGGGTGTGGCTCACTGATGATGCCTTAAAAGGCAGAAATAGCTATCTGAGTCTCCCAGAGAGCAACACAGAGTTGCAGTTTGTCAGCAGAAAAAAGGCCCAGAAACTTGTGAATGAGATTTCACAGAACCAGGGCTGTAGAACAACTTAGTTTACGTAGGTAAAACCTGGCTAGAAAGAATATGCACATAAAAGCCTACGAAAAAGAAAAAGACACATTGTACCTTACAGGGAGGATATCTGAGAAGTGGGTGTGGCTCACTGATGATGCCTTAAAAGGCAGAAATAGCTATCTGAGTCTCCCAGAGAGCAACACAGAGTTGCAGTTTGTCAGCAGAAAAAAGGCCCAGAAACTTGTGAATGAGATTTCACAGAACCAGGGCTGTAGAACAACTTAGTTTACGTAGGTAAAACCTGGCTAGAAAGAATATGCACATAAAAGCCTACGAAAAAGAAAAAGACACATTGTACCTTTACAGGGAGGATATCTGAGAAGTGGGTGTGGCTCACTGATGATGCCTTAAAAGGCAGAAATAGCTATCTGAGTCTCCCAGAGAGCAACACAGAGTTGCAGTTTGTCAGCAGAAAAAAGGCCCAGAAACTTGTGAATGAGATTTCACAGAACCAGGGCTGTAGAACAACTTAGCTTACGTAGGTAAAACCTGGCTAGAAAGAATATGCACATAAAAGCCTACGAAAAAGAAAAAGACACATTGTACCTTTACAGGGAGGATATCTGAGAAGTGGGTGTGGCTCACTGATGATGCCTTAAAAGGCAGAAATAGCTATCTGAGTCTCCCAGAGAGCAACACAGAGTTGCAGTTTGTCAGCAGAAAAAAGGCCCAGAAACTTGTGAATGAGATTTCACAGAACCAGGGCTGTAGAACAACTTAGTTTACGTAGGTAAAACCTGGCTAGAAAGAATATGCACATAAAAGCCTACGAAAAAGAAAAAGACACATTGTACCTTTACAGGGAGGATATCTGAGAAGTGGGTGTGGCTCACTGATGATGCCTTAAAAGGCAGAAATAGCTATCTGAGTCTCCCAGAGAGCAACACAGAGTTGCAGTTTGTCAGCAGAAAAAAGGCCCAGAAACTTGTGAATGAGATTTCACAGAACCAGGGATGTAGAACAACTTAGTTTACGTAGGTAAAACCTGGCTAGAAAGAATATGCACATAAAAGCCTACGAAAAAGAAAAAGACACATTGTACCTTTACAGGGAGGATAATCTGAGAAGTGGGGTGTGGCTCACTGATGATGCCTTAAAAGGCAGAAATAGCTATCTGAATCTCCCAGAGAGCAACACAGAGTTGCAGTTTGTCAGCAGAAAAAAGGCCCAGAAACTTGTGAATGAGATTTCACAGAACAGGGCTGTAGAACAACTTAGCTTACGTAGGTAAAACCTGGCTAGAAAGAATATGCACATAAAAGCCTACGAAAAAGAAAAAGACACATTGTACCTTTACAGGGAGGATATCTGAGAAGTGGGTGTGGCTCACTGATGATGCCTTAAAAGGCAGAAATAGCTATCTGAGTCTCCCAGAGAGCAACACAGAGTTGCAGTTTGTCAGCAGAAAAAAGGCCCAGAAACTTGTGAATGAGATTTCACAGAACCAGGGCTGTAGAACAACTTAGCTTACGTAGGTAAAACCTGGCTAGAAAGAATATGCACATAAAAGCCTACGAAAAAGAAAAAGACACATTGTACCTTTACAGGGAGGATATCTGAGAAGTGAGGTGTGGCTCACTGATGATGCCTTAAAAGGCAGAAATAGCTATCTGAGTCTCCCAGAGAGCAACACAGAGTTGCAGTTTGTCAGCAGAAAAAAGGCCCAGAAACTTGTGAATGAGATTTCACAGAACCAGGGCTGTAGAACAACTTAGTTTACGTAGGTAAAACCTGGCTAGAAAGAATATGCACATAAAAACCTACGAAAAAGAAAAAGACACATTGTACCTTTACAGGGAGGATATCTGAGAAGTGGGTGTGGCTCACTGATGATGCCTTAAAAGGCAGAAATAGCTATCTGAGTCTCCCAGAGAGCAACATAGAGTTGCAGTTTGTCAGCAGAAAAAAGGCCCAGAAACTTGTGAATGAGATTTCACAGAACCAGGGATGTAGAACAACTTAGTTTACGTAGGTAAAACCTGGCTAGAAAGAATATGCACATAAAAGCCTACGAAAAAGAAAAAGACACATTGTACCTTTACAGGGAGGATATCTGAGAAGTGGGTGTGGCTCACTGATGATGCCTTAAAAGGCAGAAATAGCTATCTGAGTCTCCCAGAGAGCAACACAGAGTTGCAGTTTGTCAGCAGAAAAAAGGCCCAGAAACTTGTGAATGAGATTTCACAGAACCAGGGATGTAGAACAACTTAGTTTACGTAGGTAAAACCTGGCTAGAAAGAATATGCACATAAAAGCCTACGAAAAAGAAAAAGACACATTGTACCTTTACAGGGAGGATATCTGAGAAGTGGGTGTGGCTCACTGATGATGCCTTAAAAGGCAGAAATAGCTATCTGAGTCTCCCAGAGAGCAACACAGAGTTGCAGTTTGTCAGCAGAAAAAAGGCCCAGAAACTTGTGAATGAGATTTCACAGAACCAGGGCTGTAGAACAACTTAGTTTACGTAGGTAAAACCTGGCTAGAAAGAATATGCACATAAAAGCCTACGAAAAAGAAAAAGACACATTGTACCTTTACAGGGAGGATATCTGAGAAGTGGGTGTGGCTCACTGATGATGCCTTAAAAGGCAGAAATAGCTATCTGAGTCTCCCAGAGAGCAACACAGAGTTGCAGTTTGTCAGCAGAAAAAAGGCCCAGAAACTTGTGAATGAGATTTCACAGAACCAGGGCTGTAGAACAACTTAGTTTACGTAGGTAAAACCTGGCTAGAAAGAATATGCACATAAAAGCCTACGAAAAAGAAAAAGACACATTGTACCTTTACAGGAGGATATCTGAGAAGTGGGTGTGGCTCACTGATGATGCCTTAAAAGGCAGAAATAGCTATCTGAGTCTCCCAGAGAGCAACACAGAGTTGCAGTTTGTCAGCAGAAAAAAGGCCCAGAAACTTGTGAATGAGATTTCACAGAACCAGGGCTGTAGAACAACTTAGTTTACGTAGGTAAAACCTGGCTAGAAAGAATATGCACATAAAAGCCTACGAAAAAGAAAAAGACACATTGTACCTTTACAGGGAGGATATCTGAGAAGTGGGTGTGGCTCACTGATGATGCCTTAAAAGGCAGAAATAGCTATCTGAGTCTCCCAGAGAGCAACACAGAGTTGCAGTTTGTCAGCAGAAAAAAGGCCCAGAAACTTGTGAATGAGATTTCATAGAACCAGGGCTGTAGAACAACTTAGCTTACGTAGGTAAAACCTGGCTAGAAAGAATATGCACATAAAAGCCTACGAAAAAGAAAAAGACACATGGTACCTTTACAGGGAGGATATCTGAGAAGTGGGTGTGGCTCACTGATGATGCCTTAAAAGGCAGAAATAGCTATCTGAGTCTCCCAGAGAGCAACACAGAGTTGCAGTTTGTCAGCAGAAAAAAGGCCCAGAAACTTGTGAATGAGATTTCACAGAACCAGGGCTGTAGAACAACTTAGCTTACGTAGGTAAAACCTGGCTACAAAGAATATGCACATAAAAGCCTACGAAAAAAAAAAAGACACATTGTACCTTTACAGGGAGGATATCTGAGAAGTGGGTGTGGCTCACTGATGATGCCTTAAAAGGCAGAAATAGCTATCTGAGTCTCCAGAGAGCAACACAGAGTTGCAGTTTGTCAGCAGAAAAAAGGCCCAGAAACTTGTGAATGAGATTTCATAGAACCAGGGCTGTAGAACAACTTAGCTTACGTAGGTAAAACCTGGCTAGAAAGAATATGCACATAAAAGCCTACGAAAAAGAAAAAGACACATGGTACCTTTACAGGGAGGATATCTGAGAAGTGGGTGTGGCTCACTGATGATGCCTTAAAAGGCAGAAATAGCTATCTGAGTCTCCCAGAGAGCAACACAGAGTTGCAGTTTGTCAGCAGAAAAAAGGCCCAGAAACTTGTGAATGAGATTTCATAGAACCATGGGCTGTAGAACAACTTAGTTTACGTAGGTAAAACCTGGCTAGAAAGAATATGCACATAAAAGCCTACGAAAAAGAAGAGGTCATATTGTACCTTTACAGGGAGGATATCTGAGAAGTGGGTGTGGCTCACTGATGATGCCTTAAAAGGCAGAAATAGCTATCTGAGTCTCCCAGAGAGCAACACAGAGTTGCAGTTTGTCAGCAGAAAAAAGGCCCAGAATCTTGTGAATAAGATTTCACAGAACCAGGGCTGTAGAACAACTTAGCTTACGTAGGTAAAACCTGGCTACAAAGAATATGCACATAAAAGCCTACGAAAAAAAAAAAGACACATTGTACCTTTACAGGGAGGATATCTGAGAAGTGGGTGTGGCTCACTGATGATGCCTTAAAAGGCAGAAATAGCTATCTGAGTCTCCCAGAGAGCAACACAGAGTTGCAGTTTGTGAGCAGAAAAAAGGCCCAGAAACTTGTGAATGAGATTTCATAGAACCAGGGCTGTAGAACAACTTAGCTTACGTAGGTAAAACCTGGCTAGAAAGAATATGCACATAAAAGCCTACGAAAAAGAAAAAGACACATGGTACCTTTACAGGGAGGATATCTGAGAAGTGGGTGTGGCTCACTGATGATGCCTTAAAAGGCAGAAATAGCTATCTGAGTCTCCCAGAGAGCAACACAGAGTTGCAGTTTGTCAGCAGAAAAAAGGCCCAGAAACTTGTGAATGAGATTTCATAGAACCAGGGCTGTAGAACAACTTAGTTTACGTAGGTAAAACCTGGCTAGAAAGAATATGCACATAAAAGCCTACGAAAAAGAAGAGGTCATATTGTACCTTTACAGGGAGGATATCTGAGAAGTGGGTGTGGCTCACTGATGATGCCTTAAAAGGCAGAAATAGCTATCTGAGTCTCCCAGAGAGCAACACAGAGTTGCAGTTTGTCAGCAGAAAAAAGGCCCAGAATCTTGTGAATAAGATTTCACAGAACCAGGGCTGTAGAACAACTTAGCTTACGTAGGTAAAACCTGGCTACAAAGAATATGCACATAAAAGCCTACGAAAAAAAAAAAGACACATTGTACCTTTACAGGGAGGATATCTGAGAAGTGGGTGTGGCTCACTGATGATGCCTTAAAAGGCAGAAATAGCTATCTGAGTCTCCCAGAGAGCAACACAGAGTTGCAGTTTGTCAGCAGAAAAAAGGCCCAGAAACTTGTGAATGAGATTTCATAGAACCAGGGCTGTAGAACAACTTAGCTTACGTAGGTAAAACCTGGCTAGAAAGAATATGCACATAAAAGCCTACGAAAAAGAAAAAGACACATGGTACCTTTACAGGGAGGATATCTGAGAAGTGGGTGTGGCTCACTGATGATGCCTTAAAAGGCAGAAATAGCTATCTGAGTCTCCCAGAGAGCAACACAGAGTTGCAGTTTGTCAGCAGAAAAAAGGCCCAGAAACTTGTGATGAGATTTCATAGAACCAGGGCTGTAGAACAACTTAGTTTACGTAGGTAAAACCTGGCTAGAAAGAATATGCACATAAAAGCCTACGAAAAAGAAGAGGTCATATTGTACCTTTACAGGGAGGATATCTGAGAAGTGGGTGTGGCTCACTGATGATGCCTTAAAAGGCAGAAATAGCTATCTGAGTCTCCCAGAGAGCAACACAGAGTTGCAGTTTGTCAGCAGAAAAAAGGCCAGAATCTTGTGAATAAGATTTCACAGAACCAGGGCTGTAGAACAACTTAGCTTACGTAGGTAAAACCTGGCTAGAAAGAATATGCACATAAAAGCCTACGAAAAAGAAAAAGACACATTGTACCTTTACAGGGAGGATATCTGAGAAGTGGGTGTGGCTCACTGATGATGCCTTAAAAGGCAGAAATAGCTATCTGAGTCTCCCAGAGAGCAACACAGAGTTGCAGTTTGTCAGCAGAAAAAAGGCCCAGAAACTTGTGAATGAGATTTCACAGAACCAGGGATGTAGAACAACTTAGTTTACGTAGGTAAAACCTGGCTAGAAAGAATATGCACATAAAAGCCTACGAAAAAGAAAAAGACACATTGTACCTTTACAGGGAGGATATCTGAGAAGTGGGTGTGGCTCACTGATGATGCCTTAAAAGGCAGAAATAGCTATCTGAGTCTCCCAGAGAGCAACACAGAGTTGCAGTTTGTCAGCAGAAAAAAGGCCCAGAAACTTGTGAATGAGATTTCACAGAACCAGGGCTGTAGAACAATTTAGTTTACGTAGGTAAAACCTGGCTAGAAAGAATATGCACATAAAAGCCTACGAAAAAGAAAAAGACACATTGTACCTTTACAGGGAGGATATCTGAGAAGTGGGTGTGGCTCACTGATGATGCCTTAAAAGGCAGAAATAGCTATCTGAGTCTCCCAGAGGAGCAACACAGAGTTGCAGTTTGTCAGCAGAAAAAAGGCCCAGAAACTTGTGAATGAGATTTCACAGAACCAGGGCTGTAGAACAACATAGCTTACGTAGGTAAAACCTGGCTAGAAAGAATATGCACATAAAAGCCTACGAAAAAGAAAAAGACACATTGTACCTTTACAGGGAGGATATCTGAGAAGTGGGTGTGGCTCACTGATGATGCCTTAAAAGGCAGAAATAGCTATCTGAGTCTCCCAGAGAGCAACACAGAGTTGCAGTTTGTCAGCAGAAAAAAGGCCCAGAAACTTGTGAATGAGATTTCACAGAACCAGGGCTGTAGAACAACTTAGTTTACGTAGGTAAAACCTGGCTAGAAAGAATATGCACATAAAAGCCTACGAAAAAGAAAAAGACACATTGTACCTTTACAGGGAGGATATCTGAGAAGTGGGTGTGGCTCACTGATGATGCCTTAAAAGGCAGAAATAGCTATCTGAGTCTCCCAGAGAGCAACACAGAGTTGCAGTTTGTCAGCAGAAAAAAGGCCCAGAAACTTGTGAATGAGATTTCACAGAACCAGGGCTGTAGAACAACTTAGTTTACGTAGGTAAAACCTGGCTAGAAAGAATATGCACATAAAAGCCTACGAAAAAGAAAAAGACACATTGTACCTTTACAGGGAGGATATCTGAGAAGTGGGTGTGGCTCACTGATGATGCCTTAAAAGGCAGAAATAGCTATCTGAGTCTCCCAGAGAGCAACACAGAGTTGCAGTTTGTCAGCAGAAAAAAGGCCCAGAAACTTGTGAATGAGATTTCACAGAACCAGGGCTTGTAGAACAACTTAGTTTACGTAGGTAAAACTGGCTAGAAAGAATATGCACATAAAAGCCTACGAAAAAGAAAAAGACACATTGTACCTTTACAGGGAGGATATCTGAGAAGTGGGTGTGGCTCACTGATGATGCCTTAAAAGGCAGAAATAGCTATCTGAGTCTCCCAGAGAGCAACACAGAGTTGCAGTTTGTCAGCAGAAAAAAGGCCAGAAACTTGTGAATGTAGATTTCACAGAACCAGGGCTGTAGAACAACTTAGTTTACGTAGGTAAAACCTGGCTAGAAAGAATATGCACATAAAAGCCTACGAAAAAGAAAAAGACACATTGTACCTTTACAGGGAGGATATCTGAGAAGTGGGTGTGGCTCACTGATGATGCCTTAAAAGGCAGAAATAGCTATCTGAGTCTCCCAGAGAGCAACACAGAGTTGCAGTTTGTCAGCAGAAAAAAGGCCCAGAAACTTGTGAATGAGATTTCACAGAACCAGGGCTGTAGAACAACATAGCTTACGTAGGTAAAACCTGGCTAGAAAGAATATGCACATAAAAGCCTACGAAAAAGAAAAAGACACATTGTACCTTTACAGGGAGGATATCTGAGAAGTGGGTGTGGCTCACTGATGATGCCTTAAAAGGCAGAAATAGCTATCTGAGTCTCCCAGAGAGCAACACAGAGTTGCAGTTTGTCAGCAGAAAAAAGGCCCAGAAACTTGTGAATGAGATTTCACAGAACCAGGGCTGTAGAACAACTTAGTTTACGTAGGTAAAACCTGGCTAGAAAGAATATGCACATAAAAGCCTACGAAAAGAAAAAGACACATTGTACCTTTACAGGGAGGATATCTGAGAAGTGGGTGTGGGCTCACTGATGATGCCTTAAAAGGCAGAAATAGCTATCTGAGTCTCCCAGAGAGCAACACAGAGTTGCAGTTTGTCAGCAGAAAAAAGGCCCAGAAACTTGTGAATGAGATTTCATAGAACCAGGGCTGTAGAACAACTTAGCTTACGTAGGTAAAACCTGGCTAGAAAGAATATGCACATAAAAGCCTACGAAAAGAAGAGGTCATATTTTACCTTTACAGGGAGGATATCTGAGAAGTGGGTGTGGCTCACTGATGATGCCTTAAAAGGCAGAAATAGCTATCTGAGTCTCCCAGAGAGCAACACAGAGTTGCAGTTTGTCAGCAGAAAAAAGGCCCAGAATCTTGTGAATAAGATTTCACAGAACCAGGGCTGTAGAACAACTTAGCTTACGTAGGTAAAACCTGGCTAGAAAGAATATGCACATAAAAGCCTACGAAAAAGAAAAAGACACATTGTACCTTTACAGGGAGGATATCTGAGAAGTGGGTGTGGCTCACTGATGATGCCTTAAAAGGCAGAAATAGCTATCTGAGTCTCCCAGAGAGCAACACAGAGTTGCAGTTTGTCAGCAGAAAAAAGGCCCAGAAACTTGTGAATGAGATTTCACAGAACCAGGGATGTAGAACAACTTAGTTTACGTAGGTAAAAACTGGCTAGAAAAAATATGCACATAAAAGCCTACGAAAAAGAAAAAGACACATTGTACCTTTACAGGGAGGATATCTGAGAAGTGGGTGTGGCTCACTGATGATGCCTTAAAAGGCAGAAATAGCTATCTGAGTCTCCCAGAGAGCAACACAGAGTTGCAGTTTGTCAGCAGAAAAAAAGGTCCAGAAACTTGTGAATGAGATTTCACAGAACCAGGGCTGTAGAACAATTTAGTTTACGTAGGTAAAACCTGGCTAGAAAGAATATGCACATAAAAGCCTACGAAAAAGAAAAAGACACATTGTACCTTTACAGGGAGGATATCTGAGAAGTGGGTGTGGCTCACTGATGATGCCTTAAAAGGCAGAAATAGCTATCTGAGTCTCCCAGAGAGCAACACAGAGTTGCAGTTTGTCAGCAGAAAAAAGGCCCAGAAACTTCTGAATGAGATTTCACAGAACCAGGGCTGTAGAACAACTTAGCTTATGTAGGTAAAACCTGGCTAGAAAGAATATGCACATAAAAGCCTACGAAAAGAAAAAGACACATTGTAACTTTACAGGGAGGATATCTGAGAAGTGGGTGTGGCTCACTGATGATGCCTTAAAAGGCAGAAATAGCTATCTGAGTCTCCCAGAGAGCAACACAGAGTTGCAGTTTGTCAGCAGAAAAAAGGCCCAGAAACTTGTGAATGAGATTTCACAGAACCAGGGCTGTAGAACAACTTAGTTTACGTAGGTAAAACCTGGCTAGAAAGAATATGCACATAAAAGCCTACGAAAAAGAAAAAGACACATTGTACCTTTACAGGGAGGATATCTGAGAAGTGGGTGTGGCTCACTGATGATGCCTTAAAAGGCAGAAATAGCTATCTGAGTCTCCCAGAGAGCAACACAGAGTTGCAGTTTGTCAGCAGAAAAAAGGCCAGAAACTTGTGAATGAGATTTCACAGAACCAGGGCTGTAGAACAACTTAGTTTACGTAGTAAAACCTGGCTAGAAAGAATATGCACATAAAAGCCTACGAAAAAGAAAAAGACACATTGTACCTTTACAGGGAGGATATCTGAGAAGTGGGTGTGGCTCACTGATGATGGCCTTAAAAGGCAGAAATAGCTATCTGAGTCTCCCAGAGAGCAACACAGAGTTGCAGTTTGTCAGCAGAAAAAAGGCCCAGAAACTTGTGAATGAGATTTCACAGAACCAGGGCTGTAGAACAACTTAGCTTACGTAGGTAAAACCTGGCTACAAAGAATATGCACATAAAAGCCTACGAAAAAGAAAAAGACACATTGTACCTTTACAGGGAGGATATCTGAGAAGTGGGTGTGGCTCACTGATGATGCCTTAAAAGGCAGAAATAGCTATCTGAGTCTCCCAGAGAGCAACACAGAGTTGACGTTTGTCAGCAGAAAAAAGGCCCAGAAACTTGTGAATGAGATTTCACAGAACCAGGGCTGTAGAACAACTTAGCTTACGTAGGTAAAACCTGGCTAGAAAGAATATCCACATAAAAGCCTACGAAAAAGAAAAAGACACATTGTACCTTTTACAGGGAGGATATCTGAGAAGTGGGTGTGGCTCACTGATGATGCCTTAAAAGGCAGAAATAGCTATCTGAGTCTCCCAGAGAGCAACACAGAGTTGCAGTTTGTCAGCAGAAAAAAGGCCCAGAAACTTGTGAATGAGATTTCACAGAACCAGGGCTGTAGAACAACATAGCTTACGTAGGTAAAACCTGGCTAGAAAGAATATGCACATAAAAGCCTACGAAAAAGAAAAAGACACATTTGTACCTTTACAGGGAGGATATCTGAGAAGTGGGTGTGGCTCACTGATGATGCCTTAAAAGGCAGAAATAGCTATCTGAGTCTCCCAGAGAGCAACACAGAGTTGCAGTTTGTCAGCAGAAAAAAGGCCCAGAAACTTGTGAATGAGATTTCACAGAACCAGGGCTGTAGAACAACTTAGTTTACGTAGGTAAAACCTGGCTAGAAAGAATATGCACATAAAAGCCTACGAAAAATAAAAAGACACATTGTACCTTTACAGGGAGGATATCTGAGAAGTGGGTGTGGCTCACTGATGATGCCTTAAAAGGCAGAAATAGCTATCTGAGTCTCCCAGAGAGCAACACAGAGTTGCAGTTTGTCAGCAGAAAAAAGGCCCAGAAACTTGTGAATGAGATTTCATAGAACCAGGGCTGTAGAACAACTTAGCTTACGTAGGTAAAACTGGCTAGAAAGAATATGCACATAAAAGCCTACGAAAAAGAAGAGGTCATATTGTACCTTTACAGGGAGGATATCTGAGAAGTGGGTGTGGCTCACTGATGATGCCTTAAAAGGCAGAAATAGCTATCTGAGTCTCCCAGAGAGCAACACAGAGTTGCAGTTTGTCAGCAGAAAAAAGGCCCAGAAACTTGTGAATGAGATTTCATAGAACCAGGGCTGTAGAACAACTTAGCTTACGTAGGTAAAACCTGGCTAGAAAGAATATGCACATAAAAGCCTACGAAAAAGAAGAGGTCATATTGTACCTTTACAGGGAGGATATCTGAGAAGTGGGTGTGGCTCACTGATGATGCCTTAAAAGGCAGAAATAGCTATCTGAGTCTCCCAGAGAGCAACACAGAGTTGCAGTTTGTCAGCAGAAAAAAGGCCAGAATCTTGTGAATAAGATTTCACAGAACCAGGCTGTAGAACAACTTAGCTTACGTAGGTAAAACCTGGCTAGAAAGAATATGCACATAAAAGCCTACGAAAAAGAAAAAGACACATTGTACCTTTACAGGGAGGATATCTGAGAAGTGGGTGTGGCTCACTGATGATGCCTTAAAAGGCAGAAATAGCTATCTGAGTCTCCCAGAGAGCAACACAGAGTTGCAGTTTGTCAGCAGAAAAAAGGCCCAGAAACTTGTGAATGAGATTTCACAGAACCAGGGATGTAGAACAACTTAGTTTACGTAGGTAAAAACTGGCTAGAAAAAATATGCACATAAAAGCCTACGAAAAAGAAAAAGACACATTGTACCTTTACAGGGAGGATATCTGAGAAGTGGGTGTGGCTCACTGATGATGCCTTAAAAGGCAGAAATAGCTATCTGAGTCTCCCAGAGAGCAACACAGAGTTGCAGTTTGTCAGCAGAAAAAAAGGCCCAGAAACTTGTGAATGAGATTTCACAGAACCAGGGCTGTAGAACAATTTAGTTTACGTAGGTAAAACCTGGCTAGAAAGAATATGCACATAAAAGCCTACGAAAAAGAAAAAGACACATTGTACCTTTACAGGGAGGATATCTGAGAAGTGGGTGTGGCTCACTGATGATGCCTTAAAAGGCAGAAATAGCTATCTGAGTCTCCCAGAGAGCAACACAGTGTTGCAGTTTGTCAGCAGAAAAAAGGCCCAGAAACTTCTGAATGAGATTTCACAGAACCAGGGCTGTAGAACAACTTAGCTTATGTAGGTAAAACCTGGCTAGAAAGAATATGCACATAAAAGCCTACGAAAAAGAAAAAGACACATTGTAACTTTACAGGGAGGATATCTGAGAAGTGGGTGTGGCTCACTGATGATGCCTTAAAGGCAGAAATAGCTATCTGAGTCTCCCAGAGAGCAACACAGAGTTGCAGTTTGTCAGCAGAAAAAAGGCCCAGAAACTTGTGAATGAGATTTCACAGAACCAGGGCTGTAGAACAACTTAGTTTACGTAGGTAAAACCTGGCTAGAAAGAATATGCACATAAAAGCCTACGAAAAAGAAAAAGACACATTGTACCTTTACAGGGAGGATATCTGAGAAGTGGGTGTGGCTCACTGATGATGCCTTAAAAGGCAGAAATAGCTATCTGAGTCTCCCAGAGAGCAACACAGAGTTGCAGTTTGTCAGCAGAAAAAAGGCCCAGAAACTTGTGAATGAGATTTCACAGAGACCAGGGCTGTAGAACAACTTAGTTTACGTAGGTAAAACCTGGCTAGAAAGAATATGCACATAAAAGCCTACGAAAAAGAAAAAGACACATTGTACCTTTACAGGGAGGATATCTGAGAAGTGGGTGTGGCTCACTGATGATGCCTTAAAAGGCAGAAATAGCTATCTGAGTCTCCCAGAGAGCAACACAGAGTTGCAGTTTGTCAGCAGAAAAAAGGCCCAGAAACTTGTGAATGAGATTTCACAGAACCACGGATGTAGAACAACTTAGGTTACGTAGGTAAAACCTGGCTAGAAAGAATATGCACATAAAAGCCTACGAAAAAGAAAAAGACACATTGTACCTTTACAGGGAGGATATCTGAGAAGTGGGTGTGGCTCACTGATGATGCCTTAAAAGGCAGAAATAGCTATCTGAGTCTCCCAGAGAGCAACACAGAGTTGCAGTTTGTCAGCAGAAAAAAGGCCCAGAAACTTGTGAATGAGATTTCACAGAACCAGGGCTGTAGAACAACTTAGTTTACGTAGGTAAAACCTGGCTAGAAAGAATATGCACATAAAAGCCTACGAAAAAGAAAAAGACACATTGTACCTTTACAGGGAGGATATCTGAGAAGTGGGTGTGGCTCACTGATGATGCCTTAAAAGGCAGAAATAGCTATCTGAGTCTCCCAGAGAGCAACACAGAGTTGCAGTTTGTCAGCAGAAAAAAGGCCCAGAAACTTGTGAATGAGATTTCACAGAACCAGGGCTGTAGAACAACTTAGTTTACGTAGGTAAAACCTGGCTAGAAAGAATATGCACATAAAAGCTTACGAAAAAGAAAAAGACACATTGTACCTTTACAGGGAGGATATCTGAGAAGTGGGTGTGGCTCACTGATGATGCCTTAAAAGGCAGAAATAGCTATCCGAGTCTCCCAGAGAGCAACACAGAGTTGCAGTTTGTCAGCAGAAAAAAGGCCCAGAAACTTGTGAACGAGATTTCACAGAACCAGGGCTGTAGAACAACTCAGTTTACGTAGGTAAAACCTGGCTAGAAAGAATATGCACATAAAAGCCTACGAAAAAGAAAAAGACACATTGTACCTTTACAGGGAGGATATCTGAGAAGTGGGTGTGGCTCACTGATGATGCCTTAAAAGGCAGAAATAGCTATCTGAGTCTCCCAGAGAGCAACACAGAGTTGCAGTTTGTCAGCAGAAAAAAGGCCCAGAAACTTGTGAATGAGATTTCACAGAACCAGGGCTGTAGAACAACTTAGTTTACGTAGGTAAAACCTGGCTAGAAAGAATATGCACATAAAAGCCTACGAAAAAGAAAAAGACACATTGTACCTTTACAGGGAGGATATCTGAGAAGTGGGTGTGGCTCACTGATGATGCCTTAAAAGGCAGAAATAGCTATCTGAGTCTCCCAGAGAGCAACACAGAGTTGCAGTTTGTCAGCAGAAAAAAGGCCCAGAAACTTGTGAATGAGATTTCACAGAACCAGGGATGTAGAACAACTTAGTTTACGTAGGTAAAACCTGGCTAGAAAGAATATGCACATAAAAGCCTACGAAAAATAAAAAGACACATTGTACCTTTACAGGGAGGATATCTGAGAAGTGGGTGTGGCTCACTGATGATGCCTTAAAAGGCAGAAATAGCTATCTGAGTCTCCCAGAGAGCAACACAGAGTTGCAGTTTGTCAGCAGAAAAAAGGCCCAGAAACTTGTGAATGAGATTTCACAGAACCAGGGATGTAGAACAACTTAGTTTACGTAGGTAAAACCTGGCTAGAAAGAATATGCACATAAAAGCCTACGAAAAATAAAAAGACACATTGTACCTTTACAGGGAGGATATCTGAGAAGTGGGTGTGGCTCACTGATGATGCCTTAAAAGGCAGAAATAGCTATCTGAGTCTCCCAGAGAGCAACACAGAGTTGCAGTTTGTCAGCAGAAAAAAGGCCCAGAAACTTGTGAATGAGATTTCACAGAACCAGGGCTTGTAGAACAATTTAGTTTACGTAGGTAAAACCTGGCTAGAAAGAATATGCACATAAAAGCCTACGAAAAAGAAAAAGACACATTGTACCTTTACAGGGAGGATATCTGAGAAGTGGGTGTGGCTCACTGATGATGCCTTAAAGGCAGAAATAGCTATCTGAGTCTCCCAGAGAGCAACACAGAGTTGCAGTTTGTCAGCAGAAAAAAGGCCCAGAAACTTGTGAATGAGATTTCACAGAACCAGGGCTGTAGAACAACTTAGTTTACGTAGGTAAAACCTGGCTAGAAAGAATATGCACATAAAAGCCTACGAAAAAGAAAAAGACACATTGTACCTTTACAGGGAGGATATCTGAGAAGTGGGTGTGGCTCACTGATGATGCCTTAAAAGGCAGAAATAGCTATCTGAGTCTCCCAGAGAGCAACACAGAGTTGCAGTTTGTCAGCAGAAAAAAGGCCCAGAAACTTGTGAATGAGATTTCACAGAACCAGGGATGTAGAACAACTTAGTTTACGTAGGTAAAACCTGGCTAGAAAGAATATGCACATAAAAGCCTACGAAAAAGAAAAAGACACATTGTACCTTTACAGGGAGGATATCTGAGAAGTGGGTGTGGCTCACTGATGATGCCTTAAAAGGCAGAAATAGCTATCTGAATCTCCCAGAGAGCAACACAGAGTTGCAGTTTGTCAGCAGAAAAAAGGCCCAGAAACTTGTGAATGAGATTTCACAGAACCAGGGCTGTAGAACAACTTAGCTTACGTAGGTAAAACCTGGCTAGAAAGAATATGCACATAAAAGCCTACGAAAAAGAAAAAGACACATTGTACCTTTACAGGGAGGATATCTGAGAAGTGGGTGTGGCTCACTGATGATGCCTTAAAAGGCAGAAATAGCTATCTGAGTCTCCCAGAGAGCAACACAGAGTTGCAGTTTGTCAGCAGAAAAAAGGCCCAGAAACTTGTGAATGAGATTTCACAGAACCAGGGCTGTAGAACAACTTAGCTTACGTAGGTAAAACCTGGCTAGAAAGAATATGCACATAAAAGCCTACGAAAAAGAAAAAGACACATTGTACCTTTACAGGGAGGATATCTGAGAAGTGGGTGTGGCTCACTGATGATGCCTTAAAAGGCAGAAATAGCTATCTGAGTCTCCCAGAGAGCAACACAGAGTTGCAGTTTGTCAGCAGAAAAAAAGGCCCAGAAACTTGTGAATGAGATTTCACAGAACCAGGGCTGTAGAACAACTTAGTTTACGTAGGTAAAACCTGGCTAGAAAGAATATGCACATAAAAACCTACGAAAAAGAAAAAGACACATTGTACCTTTACAGGGAGGATATCTGAGAAGTGGGTGTGGCTCACTGATGATGCCTTAAAAGGCAGAAATAGCTATCTGAGTCTCCCAGAGAGCAACATAGAGTTGCAGTTTGTCAGCAGAAAAAAGGCCCAGAAACTTGTGAATGAGATTTCACAGAACCAGGGATGTAGAACAACTTAGTTTACGTAGGTAAAACCTGGCTAGAAAGAATATGCACATAAAAGCCTACGAAAAAGAAAAAGACACATTGTACCTTTACAGGGAGGATATCTGAGAAGTGGGTGTGGCTCACTGATGATGCCTTAAAAGGCAGAAATAGCTATCTGAGTCTCCCAGAGAGCAACACAGAGTTGCAGTTTGTCAGCAGAAAAAAGGCCCAGAAACTTGTGAATGAGATTTCACAGAACCAGGGATGTAGAACAACTTAGTTTACGTAGGTAAAACCTGGCTAGAAAGAATATGCACATAAAAGCCTACGAAAAAGAAAAAGACACATTGTACCTTTACAGGGAGGATATCTGAGAAGTGGGTGTGGCTCACTGATGATGCCTTAAAAGGCAGAAATAGCTATCTGAGTCTCCCAGAGAGCAACACAGAGTTGCAGTTTGTCAGCAGAAAAAAGGCCCAGAAACTTGTGAATGAGATTTCACAGAACCAGGGCTGTAGAACAACTTAGTTTACGTAGGTAAAACCTGGCTAGAAAGAATATGCACATAAAAGCCTACGAAAAAGAAAAAGACACATTGTACCTTTACAGGGAGGATATCTGAGAAGTGGGTGTGCCTCACTGATGATGCCTTAAAAGGCAGAAATAGCTATCTGAGTCTCCCAGAGAGCAACACAGAGTTGCAGTTTGTCAGCAGAAAAAAGGCCCAGAAACTTGTGAATGAGATTTCACAGAACCAGGGCTGTAGAACAACTTAGTTTACGTAGGTAAAACCTGGCTAGAAAGAATATGCACATAAAAGCCTACGAAAAAGAAAAAGACACATTGTACCTTTACAGGGAGGATATCTGAGAAGTGGGTGTGGCTCACTGATGATGCCTTAAAAGGCAGAAATAGCTATCTGAGTCTCCCAGAGAGCAACACAGAGTTGCAGTTTGTCAGCAGAAAAAAGGCCCAGAAACTTGTGAATGAGATTTCACAGAACCAGGGCTGTAGAACAACTTAGTTTACGTAGGTACAACCTGGCTAGAAAGAATATGCACATAAAAGCCTACGAAAAAGAAAAAGACACATTGTACCTTTACAGGGAGGATATCTGAGAAGTGGGTGTGGCTCACTGATGATGCCTTAAAAGGCAGAAATAGCTATCTGAGTCTCCCAGAGAGCAACACAGAGTTGCAGTTTGTCAGCAGAAAAAAGGCCCAGAAACTTGTGAATGAGATTTCACAGAACCAGGGCTGTAGAACAACTTAGTTTACGTAGGTAAAACCTGGCTAGAAAGAATATGCACATAAAAGCCTACGAAAAAGAAAAAGACACATTGTACCTTTACAGGGAGGATATCTGAGAAGTGGGTGTGGCTCACTGATGATGCCTTAAAAGGCAGAAATAGCTATCTGAGTCTCCCAGAGAGCAACACAGAGTTGCAGTTTGTCAGCAGAAAAAAGGCCCAGAAACTTGTGAATGAGATTTCACAGAACCAGGGCTGTAGAACAACTTAGTTTACGTAGGTAAAACCTGGCTAGAAAGAATATGCACATAAAAGCCTACGAAAAAGAAAAAGACACATTGTACCTTTACAGGGAGGATATCTGAGAAGTGGGTGTGGCTCACTGATGATGCCTTAAAAGGCAGAAATAGCTATCTGAGTCTCCCAGAGAGCAACACAGAGTTGCAGTTTGTCAGCAGAAAAAAGGCCCAGAAACTTGTGAATGAGATTTCACAGAACCAGGGCTGTAGAACAACTTAGTTTACGTAGGTAAAACCTGGCTAGAAAGAATATGCACATAAAAGCCTACGAAAAAGAAAAAGACACATTGTACCTTTACAGGGAGGATATCTGAGAAGTGGGTGTGGCTCACTGATGATGCCTTAAAAGGCAGAAATAGCTATCTGAGTCTCCCAGAGAGCAACACAGAGTTGCAGTTTGTCAGCAGAAAAAAGGCCCAGAAACTTGTGAATGAGATTTCACAGAACCAGGGATGTAGAACAACTTAGTTTACGTAGGTAAAACCTGGCTAGAAAGAATATGCACATAAAAGCCTACGAAAAAGAAAAAGACACATTGTACCTTTACAGGGAGGATATCTGAGAAGTGGGTGTGGCTCACTGATGATGCCTTAAAAGGCAGAAATAGCTATCTGAGTCTCCCAGAGAGCAACACAGAGTTGCAGTTTGTCAGCAGAAAAAAGGCCCAGAAACTTGTGAATGAGATTTCACAGAACCAGGGCTGTAGAACAACTTAGTTTACGTAGGTAAAACCTGGCTAGAAAGAATATGCATATAAAAGCCTACGAAAAAGAAAAAGACACATTGTACCTTTACAGGGAGGATATCTGAGAAGTGGGTGTGGCTCACTGATGATGCCTTAAAAGGCAGAAATAGCTATCTGAGTCTCCCAGAGAGCAACACAGAGTTGCAGTTTGTCAGCAGAAAAAAGGCCCAGAAACTTGTGAATGAGATTTCACAGAACCAGGGCTGTAGAACAACTTAGTTTACGTAGGGAAAACCTGGCTAGAAAGAATATGCACATAAAAGCCTACGAAAAAGAAAAAGACACATTGTACCTTTACAGGGAGGATATCTGAGAAGTGGGTGTGCCTCACTGATGATGCCTTAAAAGGCAGAAATAGCTATCTGAGTCTCCCAGAGAGCAACACAGAGTTGCAGTTTGTCAGCAGAAAAAAGGCCCAGAAACTTGTGAATGAGATTTCACAGAACCAGGGCTGTAGAACAACTTAGTTTACGTAGGGAAAACCTGGCTAGAAAGAATATGCACATAAAAGCCTACGAAAAAGAAAAAGACACATTGTACCTTTACAGGGAGGATATCTGAGAAGTGGGTGTGGCTCACTGATGATGCCTTAAAAGGCAGAAATAGCTATCTGAGTCTCCCAGAGAGCAACACAGAGTTGCAGTTTGTCAGCAGAAAAAAGGCCCAGAAACTTGTGAATGAGATTTCACAGAACCAGGGCTGTAGAACAACTTAGTTTACGTAGGTAAAACCTGGCTAGAAAGAATATGCACATAAAAGCCTACGAAAAAGAAAAAGACACATTGTACCTTTACAGGGAGGATATCTGAGAAGTGGGTGTGGCTCACTGATGATGCCTTAAAAGGCAGAAATAGCTATCTGAGTCTCCCAGAGAGCAACACAGAGTTGCAGTTTGTCAGCAGAAAAAAGGCCCAGAAACTTGTGAATGAGATTTCACAGAACCAGGGCTGTAGAACAACTTAGCTTACGTAGGTAAAACCTGGCTAGAAAGAATATGCACATAAAAGCCTACGAAAAAGAAAAAGACACATTGTACCTTTACAGGGAGGATATCTGAGAAGTGGGTGTGGCTCACTGATGATGCCTTAAAAGGCAGAAATAGCTATCTGAGTCTCCCAGAGAGCAACACAGAGTTGCAGTTTGTCAGCAGAAAAAAGGCCCAGAAACTTGTGAATGAGATTTCACAGAACCAGGGCTGTAGAACAACTTAGTTTACGTAGGTAAAACCTGGCTAGAAAGAATATGCACATAAAAGCCTACGAAAAAGAAAAAGACACATTGTACCTTTACAGGGAGGATATCTGAGAAGTGGGTGTGGCTCACTGATGATGCCTTAAAAGGCAGAAATAGCTATCTGAGTCTCCCAGAGAGCAACACAGAGTTGCAGTTTGTCAGCAGAAAAAAGGCCCAGAAACTTGTGAATGAGATTTCACAGAACCAGGGATGTAGAACAACTTAGTTTACGTAGGTAAAACCTGGCTAGAAAGAATATGCACATAAAAGCCTACGAAAAAGAAAAAGACACATTGTACCTTTACAGGGAGGATATCTGAGAAGTGGGTGTGGCTCACTGATGATGCCTTAAAAGGCAGAAATAGCTATCTGAGTCTCCCAGAGAGCAACACAGAGTTGCAGTTTGTCAGCAGAAAAAAGGCCCAGAAACTTGTGAATGAGATTTCACAGAACCAGGGCTGTAGAACAACTTAGTTTACGTAGGTAAAACCTGGCTAGAAAGAATATGCACATAAAAGCCTACGAAAAAGAAAAAGACACATTGTACCTTTACAGGGAGGATATCTGAGAAGTGGGTGTGCCTCACTGATGATGCCTTAAAAGGCAGAAATAGCTATCTGAGTCTCCCAGAGAGCAACACAGAGTTGCAGTTTGTCAGCAGAAAAAAGGCCCAGAAACTTGTGAATGAGATTTCACAGAACCAGGGCTGTAGAACAACTTAGTTTACGTAGGGAAAACCTGGCTAGAAAGAATATGCACATAAAAGCCTACGAAAAAGAAAAAGACACATTGTACCTTTACAGGGAGGATATCTGAGAAGTGGGTGTGGCTCACTGATGATGCCTTAAAAGGCAGAAATAGCTATCTGAGTCTCCCAGAGAGCAACACAGAGTTGCAGTTTGTCAGCAGAAAAAAGGCCCAGAAACTTGTGAATGAGATTTCACAGAACCAGGGCTGTAGAACAACTTAGTTTACGTAGGTAAAACCTGGCTAGAAAGAATATGCACATAAAAGCCTACGAAAAAGAAAAAGACACATTGTACCTTTACAGGGAGGATATCTGAGAAGTGGGTGTGGCTCACTGATGATGCCTTAAAAGGCAGAAATAGCTATCTGAGTCTCCCAGAGAGCAACACAGAGTTGCAGTTTGTCAGCAGAAAAAAGGCCCAGAAACTTGTGAATGAGATTTCACAGAACCAGGGCTGTAGAACAACTTAGCTTACGTAGGTAAAACCTGGCTAGAAAGAATATGCACATAAAAGCCTACGAAAAAGAAAAAGACACATTGTACCTTTACAGGGAGGATATCTGAGAAGTGGGTGTGGCTCACTGATGATGCCTTAAAAGGCAGAAATAGCTATCTGAGTCTCCCAGAGAGCAACACAGAGTTGCAGTTTGTCAGCAGAAAAAAGGCCCAGAAACTTGTGAATGAGATTTCACAGAACCAGGGCTGTAGAACAACTTAGTTTACGTAGGTAAAACCTGGCTAGAAAGAATATGCACATAAAAGCCTACGAAAAAGAAAAAGACACATTGTACCTTTACAGGGAGGATATCTGAGAAGTGGGTGTGGCTCACTGATGATGCCTTAAAAGGCAGAAATAGCTATCTGAGTCTCCCAGAGAGCAACACAGAGTTGCAGTTTGTCAGCAGAAAAAAGGCCCAGAAACTTGTGAATGAGATTTCACAGAACCAGGGATGTAGAACAACTTAGTTTACGTAGGTAAAACCTGGCTAGAAAGAATATGCACATAAAAGCCTACGAAAAAGAAAAAGACACATTGTACCTTTACAGGGAGGATATCTGAGAAGTGGGTGTGGCTCACTGATGATGCCTTAAAAGGCAGAAATAGCTATCTGAGTCTCCCAGAGAGCAACACAGAGTTGCAGTTTGTCAGCAGAAAAAAGGCCCAGAAACTTGTGAATGAGATTTCACAGAACCAGGGCTGTAGAACAACTTAGTTTACGTAGGTAAAACCTGGCTAGAAAGAATATGCACATAAAAGCCTACGAAAAAGAAAAAGACACATTGTACCTTTACAGGGAGGATATCTGAGAAGTGGGTGTGCCTCACTGATGATGCCTTAAAAGGCAGAAATAGCTATCTGAGTCTCCCAGAGAGCAACACAGAGTTGCAGTTTGTCAGCAGAAAAAAGGCCCAGAAACTTGTGAATGAGATTTCACAGAACCAGGGCTGTAGAACAACTTAGTTTACGTAGGGAAAACCTGGCTAGAAAGAATATGCACATAAAAGCCTACGAAAAAGAAAAAGACACATTGTACCTTTACAGGGAGGATATCTGAGAAGTGGGTGTGGCTCACTGATGATGCCTTAAAAGGCAGAAATAGCTATCTGAGTCTCCCAGAGAGCAACACAGAGTTGCAGTTTGTCAGCAGAAAAAAGGCCCAGAAACTTGTGAATGAGATTTCACAGAACCAGGGCTGTAGAACAACTTAGTTTACGTAGGTAAAACCTGGCTAGAAAGAATATGCACATAAAAGCCTACGAAAAAGAAAAAGACACATTGTACCTTTACAGGGAGGATATCTGAGAAGTGGGTGTGGCTCACTGATGATGCCTTAAAAGGCAGAAATAGCTATCTGAGTCTCCCAGAGAGCAACACAGAGTTGCAGTTTGTCAGCAGAAAAAAGGCCCAGAAACTTGTGAATGAGATTTCACAGAACCAGGGCTGTAGAACAACTTAGTTTACGTAGGTAAAACCTGGCTAGAAAGAATATGCACATAAAAGCCTACGAAAAAGAAAAAGACACATTGTACCTTTACAGGGAGGATATCTGAGAAGTGGGTGTGGCTCACTGATGATGCCTTAAAAGGCAGAAATAGCTATCTGAGTCTCCCAGAGAGCAACACAGAGTTGCAGTTTGTCAGCAGAAAAAAGGCCCAGAAACTTGTGAATGAGATTTCACAGAACCAGGGCTGTAGAACAACTTAGCTTACGTAGGTAAAACCTGGCTAGAAAGAATATGCACATAAAAGCCTACGAAAAAGAAAAAGACACATTGTACCTTTACAGGGAGGATATCTGAGAAGTGGGTGTGCCTCACTGATGATGCCTTAAAAGGCAGAAATAGCTATCTGAGTCTCCCAGAGAGCAACACAGAGTTGCAGTTTGTCAGCAGAAAAAAGGCCCAGAAACTTGTGAATGAGATTTCACAGAACCAGGGCTGTAGAACAACTTAGTTTACGTAGGGAAAACCTGGCTAGAAAGAATATGCACATAAAAGCCTACGAAAAAGAAAAAGACACATTGTACCTTTACAGGGAGGATATCTGAGAAGTGGGTGTGGCTCACTGATGATGCCTTAAAAGGCAGAAATAGCTATCTGAGTCTCCCAGAGAGCAACACAGAGTTGCAGTTTGTCAGCAGAAAAAAGGCCCAGAAACTTGTGAATGAGATTTCACAGAACCAGGGCTGTAGAACAACTTAGTTTACGTAGGTAAAACCTGGCTAGAAAGAATATGCACATAAAAGCCTACGAAAAAGAAAAAGACACATTGTACCTTTACAGGGAGGATATCTGAGAAGTGGGTGTGCCTCACTGATGATGCCTTAAAAGGCAGAAATAGCTATCTGAGTCTCCCAGAGAGCAACACAGAGTTGCAGTTTGTCAGCAGAAAAAAGGCCCAGAAACTTGTGAATGAGATTTCACAGAACCAGGGCTGTAGAACAACTTAGTTTACGTAGGGAAAACCTGGCTAGAAAGAATATGCACATAAAAGCCTACGAAAAAGAAAAAGACACATTGTACCTTTACAGGGAGGATATCTGAGAAGTGGGTGTGGCTCACTGATGATGCCTTAAAAGGCAGAAATAGCTATCTGAGTCTCCCAGAGAGCAACACAGAGTTGCAGTTTGTCAGCAGAAAAAAGGCCCAGAAACTTGTGAATGAGATTTCACAGAACCAGGGCTGTAGAACAACTTAGTTTACGTAGGTAAAACCTGGCTAGAAAGAATATGCACATAAAAGCCTACGAAAAAGAAAAAGACACATTGTACCTTTACAGGGAGGATATCTGAGAAGTGGGTGTGGCTCACTGATGATGCCTTAAAAGGCAGAAATAGCTATCTGAATCTCCCAGAGAGCAACACAGAGTTGCAGTTTGTCAGCAGAAAAAAGGCCCAGAAACTTGTGAATGAGATTTCACAGAACCAGGGCTGTAGAACAACTTAGCTTACGTAGGTAAAACCTGGCTAGAAAGAATATGCACATAAAAGCCTACGAAAAAGAAAAAGACACATTGTACCTTTACAGGGAGGATATCTGAGAAGTGGGTGTGGCTCACTGATGATGCCTTAAAAGGCAGAAATAGCTATCTGAGTCTCCCAGAGAGCAACACAGAGTTGCAGTTTGTCAGCAGAAAAAAGGCCCAGAAACTTGTGAATGAGATTTCACAGAACCAGGGATGTAGAACAACTTAGTTTACGTAGGTAAAACCTGGCTAGAAAGAATATGCACATAAAAGCCTACGAAAAAGAAAAAGACACATTGTACCTTTACAGGGAGGATATCTGAGAAGTGGGTGTGGCTCACTGATGATGCCTTAAAAGGCAGAAATAGCTATCTGAGTCTCCCAGAGAGCAACACAGAGTTGCAGTTTGTCAGCAGAAAAAAGGCCCAGAAACTTGTGAATGAGATTTCACAGAACCAGGGCTGTAGAACAACTTAGTTTACGTAGGTAAAACCTGGCTAGAAAGAATATGCACATAAAAGCCTACGAAAAAGAAAAAGACACATTGTACCTTTACAGGGAGGATATCTGAGAAGTGGGTGTGCCTCACTGATGATGCCTTAAAAGGCAGAAATAGCTATCTGAGTCTCCCAGAGAGCAACACAGAGTTGCAGTTTGTCAGCAGAAAAAAGGCCCAGAAACTTGTGAATGAGATTTCACAGAACCAGGGCTGTAGAACAACTTAGTTTACGTAGGGAAAACCTGGCTAGAAAGAATATGCACATAAAAGCCTACGAAAAAGAAAAAGACACATTGTACCTTTACAGGGAGGATAGCTGAGAAGTGGGTGTGGCTCACTGATGATGCCTTAAAAGGCAGAAATAGCTATCTGAGTCTCCCAGAGAGCAACACAGAGTTGCAGTTTGTCAGCAGAAAAAAGGCCCAGAAACTTGTGAATGAGATTTCACAGAACCAGGGCTGTAGAACAACTTAGTTTACGTAGGTAAAACCTGGCTAGAAAGAATATGCACATAAAAGCCTACGAAAAAGAAAAAGACACATTGTACCTTTACAGGGAGGATATCTGAGAAGTGGGTGTGGCTCACTGATGATGCCTTAAAAGGCAGAAATAGCTATCTGAGTCTCCCAGAGAGCAACACAGAGTTGCAGTTTGTCAGCAGAAAAAAGGCCCAGAAACTTGTGAATGAGATTTCACAGAACCAGGGCTGTAGAACAACTTAGTTTACGTAGGTAAAACCTGGCTAGAAAGAATATGCACATAAAAGCCTACGAAAAAGAAAAAGACACATTGTACCTTTACAGGGAGGATATCTGAGAAGTGGGTGTGGCTCACTGATGATGCCTTAAAAGGCAGAAATAGCTATCTGAGTCTCCCAGAGAGCAACACAGAGTTGCAGTTTGTCAGCAGAAAAAAGGCCCAGAAACTTGTGAATGAGATTTCACAGAACCAGGGCTGTAGAACAACTTAGCTTACGTAGGTAAAACCTGGCTAGAAAGAATATGCACATAAAAGCCTACGAAAAAGAAAAAGACACATTGTACCTTTACAGGGAGGATATCTGAGAAGTGGGTGTGCCTCACTGATGATGCCTTAAAAGGCAGAAATAGCTATCTGAGTCTCCCAGAGAGCAACACAGAGTTGCAGTTTGTCAGCAGAAAAAAGGCCCAGAAACTTGTGAATGAGATTTCACAGAACCAGGGCTGTAGAACAACTTAGTTTACGTAGGGAAAACCTGGCTAGAAAGAATATGCACATAAAAGCCTACGAAAAAGAAAAAGACACATTGTACCTTTACAGGGAGGATATCTGAGAAGTGGGTGTGGCTCACTGATGATGCCTTAAAAGGCAGAAATAGCTATCTGAGTCTCCCAGAGAGCAACACAGAGTTGCAGTTTGTCAGCAGAAAAAAGGCCCAGAAACTTGTGAATGAGATTTCACAGAACCAGGGCTGTAGAACAACTTAGTTTACGTAGGTAAAACCTGGCTAGAAAGAATATGCACATAAAAGCCTACGAAAAAGAAAAAGACACATTGTACCTTTACAGGGAGGATATCTGAGAAGTGGGTGTGCCTCACTGATGATGCCTTAAAAGGCAGAAATAGCTATCTGAGTCTCCCAGAGAGCAACACAGAGTTGCAGTTTGTCAGCAGAAAAAAGGCCCAGAAACTTGTGAATGAGATTTCACAGAACCAGGGCTGTAGAACAACTTAGTTTACGTAGGGAAAACCTGGCTAGAAAGAATATGCACATAAAAGCCTACGAAAAAGAAAAAGACACATTGTACCTTTACAGGGAGGATATCTGAGAAGTGGGTGTGGCTCACTGATGATGCCTTAAAAGGCAGAAATAGCTATCTGAGTCTCCCAGAGAGCAACACAGAGTTGCAGTTTGTCAGCAGAAAAAAGGCCCAGAAACTTGTGAATGAGATTTCACAGAACCAGGGCTGTAGAACAACTTAGTTTACGTAGGTAAAACCTGGCTAGAAAGAATATGCACATAAAAGCCTACGAAAAAGAAAAAGACACATTGTACCTTTACAGGGAGGATATCTGAGAAGTGGGTGTGGCTCACTGATGATGCCTTAAAAGGCAGAAATAGCTATCTGAGTCTCCCAGAGAGCAACACAGAGTTGCAGTTTGTCAGCAGAAAAAAGGCCCAGAAACTTGTGAATGAGATTTCACAGAACCAGGGATGTAGAACAACTTAGTTTACGTAGGTAAAACCTGGCTAGAAAGAATATGCACATAAAAGCCTACGAAAAAGAAAAAGACACATTGTACCTTTACAGGGAGGATATCTGAGAAGTGGGTGTGGCTCACTGATGATG
Organism: Pituophis catenifer annectens; assembly: GCF_029215685.1. Taxonomy (NCBI): domain Eukaryota; kingdom Metazoa; phylum Chordata; class Lepidosauria; order Squamata; family Colubridae; genus Pituophis; species Pituophis catenifer. Next base: position 228,470 of record NW_027256929.1, on the reverse strand, counting down.
CCTTAAAAGGCAGAAATAGCTATCTGAGTCTCCCAGAGAGCAACACAGAGTTGCAGTTTGTCAGCAGAAAAAAGGCCCAGAAACTTGTGAATGAGATTTCACAGAACCAGGGCTGTAGAACAACTTAGTTTACGTAGGTAAAACCTGGCTAGAAAGAATATGCACATAAAAGCCTACGAAAAAGAAAAAGACACATTGTACCTTTACAGGGAGGATATCTGAGAAGTGGGTGTGGCTCACTGATGATGCCTTAAAAGGCAGAAATAGCTATCTGAGTCTCCCAGAGAGCAACACAGAGTTGCAGTTTGTCAGCAGAAAAAAGGCCCAGAAACTTGTGAATGAGATTTCACAGAACCAGGGATGTAGAACAACTTAGTTTACGTAGGTAAAACCTGGCTAGAAAGAATATGCACATAAAAGCCTACGAAAAAGAAAAAGACACATTGTACCTTTACAGGGAGGATATCTGAGAAGTGGGTGTGGCTCACTGATGATGCCTTAAAAGGCAGAAATAGCTATCTGAGTCTCCCAGAGAGCAACACAGAGTTGCAGTTTGTCAGCAGAAAAAAGGCCCAGAAACTTGTGAATGAGATTTCACAGAACCAGGGCTGTAGAACAACTTAGTTTACGTAGGTAAAACCTGGCTAGAAAGAATATGCACATAAAAGCCTACGAAAAAGAAAAAGACACATTGTACCTTTACAGGGAGGATATCTGAGAAGTGGGTGTGCCTCACTGATGATGCCTTAAAAGGCAGAAATAGCTATCTGAGTCTCCCAGAGAGCAACACAGAGTTGCAGTTTGTCAGCAGAAAAAAGGCCCAGAAACTTGTGAATGAGATTTCACAGAACCAGGGCTGTAGAACAACTTAGTTTACGTAGGGAAAACCTGGCTAGAAAGAATATGCACATAAAAGCCTACGAAAAAGAAAAAGACACATTGTACCTTTACAGGGAGGATATCTGAGAAGTGGGTGTGGCTCACTGATGATGCCTTAAAAGGCAGAAATAGCTATCTGAGTCTCCCAGAGAGCAACACAGAGTTGCAGTTTGTCAGCAGAAAAAAGGCCCAGAAACTTGTGAATGAGATTTCACAGAACCAGGGCTGTAGAACAACTTAGTTTACGTAGGTAAAACCTGGCTAGAAAGAATATGCACATAAAAGCCTACGAAAAAGAAAAAGACACATTGTACCTTTACAGGGAGGATATCTGAGAAGTGGGTGTGGCTCACTGATGATGCCTTAAAAGGCAGAAATAGCTATCTGAGTCTCCCAGAGAGCAACACAGAGTTGCAGTTTGTCAGCAGAAAAAAGGCCCAGAAACTTGTGAATGAGATTTCACAGAACCAGGGCTGTAGAACAACTTAGTTTACGTAGGTAAAACCTGGCTAGAAAGAATATGCACATAAAAGCCTACGAAAAAGAAAAAGACACATTGTACCTTTACAGGGAGGATATCTGAGAAGTGGGTGTGGCTCACTGATGATGCCTTAAAAGGCAGAAATAGCTATCTGAGTCTCCCAGAGAGCAACACAGAGTTGCAGTTTGTCAGCAGAAAAAAGGCCCAGAAACTTGTGAATGAGATTTCACAGAACCAGGGCTGTAGAACAACTTAGCTTACGTAGGTAAAACCTGGCTAGAAAGAATATGCACATAAAAGCCTACGAAAAAGAAAAAGACACATTGTACCTTTACAGGGAGGATATCTGAGAAGTGGGTGTGCCTCACTGATGATGCCTTAAAAGGCAGAAATAGCTATCTGAGTCTCCCAGAGAGCAACACAGAGTTGCAGTTTGTCAGCAGAAAAAAGGCCCAGAAACTTGTGAATGAGATTTCACAGAACCAGGGCTGTAGAACAACTTAGTTTACGTAGGGAAAACCTGGCTAGAAAGAATATGCACATAAAAGCCTACGAAAAAGAAAAAGACACATTGTACCTTTACAGGGAGGATATCTGAGAAGTGGGTGTGGCTCACTGATGATGCCTTAAAAGGCAGAAATAGCTATCTGAGTCTCCCAGAGAGCAACACAGAGTTGCAGTTTGTCAGCAGAAAAAAGGCCCAGAAACTTGTGAATGAGATTTCACAGAACCAGGGCTGTAGAACAACTTAGTTTACGTAGGTAAAACCTGGCTAGAAAGAATATGCACATAAAAGCCTACGAAAAAGAAAAAGACACATTGTACCTTTACAGGGAGGATATCTGAGAAGTGGGTGTGCCTCACTGATGATGCCTTAAAAGGCAGAAATAGCTATCTGAGTCTCCCAGAGAGCAACACAGAGTTGCAGTTTGTCAGCAGAAAAAAGGCCCAGAAACTTGTGAATGAGATTTCACAGAACCAGGGCTGTAGAACAACTTAGTTTACGTAGGGAAAACCTGGCTAGAAAGAATATGCACATAAAAGCCTACGAAAAAGAAAAAGACACATTGTACCTTTACAGGGAGGATATCTGAGAAGTGGGTGTGGCTCACTGATGATGCCTTAAAAGGCAGAAATAGCTATCTGAGTCTCCCAGAGAGCAACACAGAGTTGCAGTTTGTCAGCAGAAAAAAGGCCCAGAAACTTGTGAATGAGATTTCACAGAACCAGGGCTGTAGAACAACTTAGTTTACGTAGGTAAAACCTGGCTAGAAAGAATATGCACATAAAAGCCTACGAAAAAGAAAAAGACACATTGTACCTTTACAGGGAGGATATCTGAGAAGTGGGTGTGGCTCACTGATGATGCCTTAAAAGGCAGAAATAGCTATCTGAGTCTCCCAGAGAGCAACACAGAGTTGCAGTTTGTCAGCAGAAAAAAGGCCCAGAAACTTGTGAATGAGATTTCACAGAACCAGGGATGTAGAACAACTTAGTTTACGTAGGTAAAACCTGGCTAGAAAGAATATGCACATAAAAGCCTACGAAAAAGAAAAAGACACATTGTACCTTTACAGGGAGGATATCTGAGAAGTGGGTGTGGCTCACTGATGATGCCTTAAAAGGCAGAAATAGCTATCTGAGTCTCCCAGAGAGCAACACAGAGTTGCAGTTTGTCAGCAGAAAAAAGGCCCAGAAACTTGTGAATGAGATTTCACAGAACCAGGGCTGTAGAACAACTTAGTTTACGTAGGTAAAACCTGGCTAGAAAGAATATGCACATAAAAGCCTACGAAAAAGAAAAAGACACATTGTACCTTTACAGGGAGGATATCTGAGAAGTGGGTGTGGCTCACTGATGATGCCTTAAAAGGCAGAAATAGCTATCTGAGTCTCCCAGAGAGCAACACAGAGTTGCAGTTTGTCAGCAGAAAAAAGGCCCAGAAACTTGTGAATGAGATTTCACAGAACCAGGGATGTAGAACAACTTAGTTTACGTAGGTAAAACCTGACTAGAAAGAATATGCACATAAAAGCCTACGAAAAAGAAAAAGACACATTGTACCTTTACAGGGAGGATATCTGAGAAGTGGGTGTGGCTCACTGATGATGCCTTAAAAGGCAGAAATAGCTATCTGAGTCTCCCAGAGAGCAACACAGAGTTGCAGTTTGTCAGCAGAAAAAAGGCCCAGAAACTTGTGAATGAGATTTCACAGAACCAGGGCTGTAGAACAACTTAGTTTACGTAGGTAAAACCTGGCTAGAAAGAATATGCACATAAAAGCCTACGAAAAAGAAAAAGACACATTGTACCTTTACAGGGAGGATATCTGAGAAGTGGGTGTGCCTCACTGATGATGCCTTAAAAGGCAGAAATAGCTATCTGAGTCTCCCAGAGAGCAACACAGAGTTGCAGTTTGTCAGCAGAAAAAAGGCCCAGAAACTTGTGAATGAGATTTCACAGAACCAGGGCTGTAGAACAACTTAGTTTACGTAGGGAAAACCTGGCTAGAAAGAATATGCACATAAAAGCCTACGAAAAAGAAAAAGACACATTGTACCTTTACAGGGAGGATATCTGAGAAGTGGGTGTGGCTCACTGATGATGCCTTAAAAGGCAGAAATAGCTATCTGAGTCTCCCAGAGAGCAACACAGAGTTGCAGTTTGTCAGCAGAAAAAAGGCCCAGAAACTTGTGAATGAGATTTCACAGAACCAGGGATGTAGAACAACTTAGTTTACGTAGGTAAAACCTGGCTAGAAAGAATATGCACATAAAAGCCTACGAAAAAGAAAAAGACACATTGTACCTTTACAGGGAGGATATCTGAGAAGTGGGTGTGGCTCACTGATGATGCCTTAAAAGGCAGAAATAGCTATCTGAGTCTCCCAGAGAGCAACACAGAGTTGCAGTTTGTCAGCAGAAAAAAGGCCCAGAAACTTGTGAATGAGATTTCACAGAACCAGGGCTGTAGAACAACTTAGTTTACGTAGGGAAAACCTGGCTAGAAAGAATATGCACATAAAAGCCTACGAAAAAGAAAAAGACACATTGTACCTTTACAGGGAGGATATCTGAGAAGTGGGTGTGGCTCACTGATGATGCCTTAAAAGGCAGAAATAGCTATCTGAGTCTCCCAGAGAGCAACACAGAGTTGCAGTTTGTCAGCAGAAAAAAGGCCCAGAAACTTGTGAATGAGATTTCACAGAACCAGGGCTGTAGAACAACTTAGTTTACGTAGGTAAAACCTGGCTAGAAAGAATATGCACATAAAAGCCTACGAAAAAGAAAAAGACACATTGTACCTTTACAGGGAGGATATCTGAGAAGTGGGTGTGGCTCACTGATGATGCCTTAAAAGGCAGAAATAGCTATCTGAGTCTCCCAGAGAGCAACACAGAGTTGCAGTTTGTCAGCAGAAAAAAGGCCCAGAAACTTGTGAATGAGATTTCACAGAACCAGGGCTGTAGAACAACTGAGCTTACGTAGGTAAAACCTGGCTAGAAAGAATATGCACATAAAAGCCTACGAAAAAGAAAAGGTCATATTGTACCTTTACAGGGAGGATATCTGAGAAGTGGGTGTGGCTCACTGATGATGCCTTAAAAGGCAGAAATAGCTATCTGAGTCTCCCAGAGAGCAACACAGAGTTGCAGTTTGTCAGCAGAAAAAAGGCCCAGAAACTTGTGAATGAGATTTCACAGAACCAGGGCTGTAGAACAACTTAACTTACGTAGGTAAAACCTGGCTAGAAAGAATATGCACATAAAAGCCTACGAAAAAGAAAAAGACACATTGTACCTTTACAGGGAGGATATCTGAGAAGTGGGTGTGGCTCACTGATGATGCCTTAAAAGGCAGAAATAGCTATCTGAGTCTCCCAGAGAGCAACACAGAGTTGCAGTTTGTCAGCAGAAAAAAGGCCCAGAAACTTGTGAATGAGATTTCACAGAACCAGGGCTGTAGAAAAACTTAGCTTACGTAGGTAAAACCTGGCTAGAAAGAATATGCACATAAAAGCCTACGAAAAAGAAAAAGACACATTGTACCTTTACAGGGAGGATATCTGAGAAGTGGGTGTGGCTCACTGATGATGCCTTAAAAGGCAGAAATAGCTATCTGAGTCTCCCAGAGAGCAACACAGAGTTGCAGTTTGTCAGCAGAAAAAAGGCCCAGAAACTTGTGAATGAGATTTCACAGAACCAGGGCTGTAGAACAACTTAGTTTACGTAGGTAAAACCTGGCTAGAAAGAATATGCACATAAAAGCCTACGAAAAAGAAAAGGTCATATTGTACCTTTACAGGGAGGATATCTGAGAAGTGGGTGTGGCTCACTGATGATGCCTTAAAAGGCAGAAATAGCTATCTGAGTCTCCCAGAGAGCAACACAGAGTTGCAGTTTGTCAGCAGAAAAAAGGCCCAGAAACTTGTGAATGAGATTTCACAGAACCAGGGCTGTAGAACAACTTAGCTTACGTAGGTAAAACCTGGCTAGAAAGAATATGCACATAAAAGCCTACGAAAAAGAAAAAGACACATTGTACCTTTACAGGGAGGATATCTGAGAAGTGGGTGTGGCTCACTGATGATGCCTTAAAAGGCAGAAATAGCTATCTGAGTCTCCCAGAGAGCAACACAGAGTTGCAGTTTGTCAGCAGAAAAAAGGCCCAGAAACTTGTGAATGAGATTTCACAGAACCAGGGCTGTAGAAAAACTTAGCTTACGTAGGTAAAACCTGGCTAGAAAGAATATGCACATAAACGCCTACGAAAAAGAAAAGGACATATTGTACCTTTACAGGGAGGATATCTGAGAAGTGGGTGTGGCTCACTGATGATGCCTTAAAAGGCAGAAATAGCTATCTGAGTCTCCCAGAGAGCAACACAGAGTTGCAGTTTGTCAGAAGAAAAAAGGCCCAGAAACTTGTGAATGAGATTTCACAGAACCAGGGCTGTAGAACAACTTAGTTTACGTAGGTAAAACCTGGCTAGAAAGAATATGCACATAAAAGCCTACGAAAAAGAAAAAGACACATTGTACCTTTACAGGGAGGATATCTGAGAAGTGGGTGTGGCTCACTGATGATGCCTTAAAAGGCAGAAATAGCTATCTGAGTCTCCCAGAGAGCAACACAGAGTTGCAGTTTGTCAGCAGAAAAAAGGCCCAGAAACTTGTGAATGAGATTTCACAGAACCAGGGCTGTAGAACAACTTAGCTTACGTAGGTAAAACCTGGCTAGAAAGAATATGCACATAAACGCCTACGAAAAAGAAAAGGACATATTGTACCTTTACAGGGAGGATATCTGAGAAGTGGGTGTGGCTCACTGATGATGCCTTAAAAGGCAGAAATAGCTATCTGAGTCTCCCAGAGAGCAACACAGAGTTGCAGTTTGTCAGCAGAAAAAAGGCCCAGAAACTTGTGAATGAGATTTCACAGAACCAGGGCTGTAGAACAACTGAGCTTACGTAGGTAAAACCTGGCTAGAAAGAATATGCACATAAAAGCCTACGAAAAAGAAAAGGTCATATTGTACCTTTACAGGGAGGATATCTGAGAAGTGGGTGTGGCTCACTGATGATGCCTTAAAAGGCAGAAATAGCTATCTGAGTCTCCCAGAGAGCAACACAGAGTTGCAGTTTGTCAGCAGAAAAAAGGCCCAGAAACTTGTGAATGAGATTTCACAGAACCAGGGATGTAGAACAACTTAGTTTACGTAGGTAAAACCTGGCTAGAAAGAATATGCACATAAAAGCCTACGAAAAAGAAAAAGACACATTGTACCTTTACAGGGAGGATATCTGAGAAGTGGGTGTGGCTCACTGATGATGCCTTAAAAGGCAGAAATAGCTATCTGAGTCTCCCAGAGAGCAACACAGAGTTGCAGTTTGTCAGCAGAAAAAAGGCCCAGAAACTTGTGAATGAGATTTCACAGAACCAGGGCTGTAGAACAACTTAGTTTACGTAGGTAAAACCTGGCTAGAAAGAATATGCACATAAAAGCCTACGAAAAAGAAAAAGACACATTGTACCTTTACAGGGAGGATATCTGAGAAGTGGGTGTGCCTCACTGATGATGCCTTAAAAGGCAGAAATAGCTATCTGAGTCTCCCAGAGAGCAACACAGAGTTGCAGTTTGTCAGCAGAAAAAAGGCCCAGAAACTTGTGAATGAGATTTCACAGAACCAGGGCTGTAGAACAACTGAGCTTACGTAGGTAAAACCTGGCTAGAAAGAATATGCACATAAAAGCCTACGAAAAAGAAAAGGTCATATTGTACCTTTACAGGGAGGATATCTGAGAAGTGGGTGTGGCTCACTGATGATGCCTTAAAAGGCAGAAATAGCTATCTGAGTCTCCCAGAGAGCAACACAGAGTTGCAGTTTGTCAGCAGAAAAAAGGCCCAGAAACTTGTGAATGAGATTTCACAGAACCAGGGCTGTAGAACAACTTAGCTTATGTAGGTAAAACCTGGCTAGAAAGAATATGCACATAAAAGCCTACGAAAAAGAAAAAGACACATTGTACCTTTACAGGGAGGATATCTGAGAAGTGGGTGTGGCTCACTGATGATGCCTTAAAAGGCAGAAATAGCTATCTGAGTCTCCCAGAGAGCAACACAGAGTTGCAGTTTGTCAGCAGAAAAAAGGCCCAGAAACTTGTGAATGAGATTTCACAGAACCAACGCTGTAGAACAACTTAGCTTACGTAGGTAAAACCTGGCTAGAAAGAATATGCACATAAAAGCCTACGAAAAAGAAAAAGACACATTGTACCTTTACAGGGAGGATATCTGAGAAGTGGGTGTGGCTCACTGATGATGCCTTAAAAGGCAGAAATAGCTATCTGAGTCTCCCAGAGAGCAACACAGAGTTGCAGTTTGTCAGCAGAAAAAAGGCCCAGAAACTTGTGAATGAGATTTCACAGAACCAGGGCTGTAGAACAACTTAGCTTATGTAGGTAAAACCTGGCTAGAAAGAATATGCACATAAAAGCCTACGAAAAAGAAAAAGACACATTGTACCTTTACAGGGAGGATATCTGAGAAGTGGGTGTGGCTCACTGATGATGCCTTAAAAGGCAGAAATAGCTATCTGAGTCTCCCAGAGAGCAACACAGAGTTGCAGTTTGTCAGCAGAAAAAAGGCCCAGAAACTTGTGAATGAGATTTCACAGAACCAGGGATGTAGAACAACTTAGTTTACGTAGGTAAAACCTGGCTAGAAAGAATATGCACATAAAAGCCTACGAAAAAGAAAAAGACACATTGTACCTTTACAGGGAGGATATCTGAGAAGTGGGTGTGGCTCACTGATGATGCCTTAAAAGGCAGAAATAGCTATCTGAGTCTCCCAGAGAGCAACACAGAGTTGCAGTTTGTCAGCAGAAAAAAGGCCCAGAAACTTGTGAATGAGATTTCACAGAACCAGGGCTGTAGAACAACTTAGCTTACGTAGGTAAAACCTGGCTAGAAAGAATATGCACATAAAAGCCTGCGAAAAAGAAAAAGACACATTGTACCTTTACAGGGAGGATATCTGAGAAGTGGGTGTGGCTCACTGATGATGCCTTAAAAGGCAGAAATAGCTATCTGAGTCTCCCAGAGAGCAACACAGAGTTGCAGTTTGTCAGCAGAAAAAAGGCCCAGAAACTTGTGAATGAGATTTCACAGAACCAAGGATGTAGAACCACTTAGTTTACGTAGGTAAAACCTGGCTAGAAAGAATATGCACATAAAAGCCTACGAAAAAGAAAAGGACATGTTGTACCTTTACAGGGAGGATACCTGAGAAGTGGGTGTGGCTCACTGATGATGCCTTAAAAGGCAGAAATAGCTATCTGAGTCTCCCAGAGAGCAACACAGAGTTGCAGTTTGTCAGCAGAAAAAAGGCCCAGAAACTTGTGAATGAGATTTCACAGAACCAGGGCTGTAGAACAACTTAGCTTACGTAGGTAAAACCTGGCTAGAAAGAATATGCACATAAAAGCCTACGAAAAAGAAAAAGACACATTGTACCTTTACAGGGAGGATATCTGAGAAGTGGGTGTGGCTCACTGATGATGCCTTAAAAGGCAGAAATAGCTATCTGAGTCTCCCAGAGAGCAACACAGAGTTGCAGTTTGTCAGCAGAAAAAAGGCCCAGAAACTTGTGAATGAGATTGCACAGAACCAGGGCTGTAGAAAAACTTAGCTTACGTAGGTAAAACCTGGCTAGAAAGAATATGCACATAAAAGCCTACGAAAAAGAAAAAGACACATTGTACCTTTACAGGGAGGATATCTGAGAAGTGGGTGTGGCTCACTGATGATGCCTTAAAAGGCAGAAATAGCTATCTGAGTCTCCCAGAGAGCAACACAGAGTTGAAGTTTGTCAGCAGAAAAAAGGCCCAGAAACTTGTGAATGAGATTTCACAGAACCAGGGCTGTAGAACAACTTAGCTTACGTAGGTAAAACCTGGCTAGAAAGAATATGCACATAAAAGCCTACGAAAAAGAAAAGGACATGTTGTACCTTTACAGGGAGGATATCTGAGAAGTGGGTGTGGCTCACTGATGATGCCTTAAAAGGCAGAAATAGCTATCTGAGTCTCCCAGAGAGCAACACAGAGTTGCAGTTTGTCAGCAGAAAAAAGGCCCAGAAACTTGTGAATGAGATTTCACAGAACCAGGGCTGTAGAACAACTTAGCTTACGTAGGTAAAACCTGGCTAGAAAGAATATGCACATAAAAGCCTACGAAAAAGAGAAAGACACATTGTACCTTTACAGGGAGGATATCTGAGAAGTGGGTGTGGCTCACTGATGATGCCTTAAAAGGCAGAAATAGCTATCTGAGTCTCCCAGAGAGCAACACAGAGTTGCAGTTTGTCAGCAGAAAAAAGGCCCAGAAACTTGTGAATGAGATTTCACAGAACCAGGGCTGTAGAACAACTTAGTTTACGTAGGTAAAACCTGGCTAGAAAGAATATGCACATAAAAGCCTACGAAAAAGAAAAGGTCATATTGTACCTTTACAGGGAGGATATCTGAGAAGTGGGTGTGGCTCACTGATGATGCCTTAAAAGGCAGAAATAGCTATCTGAGTCTCCCAGAGAGCAACACAGAGTTGCAGTTTGTCAGCAGAAAAAAGGCCCAGAAACTTGTGAATGAGATTTCACAGAACCAGGGCTGTAGAACAACTTAGCTTACGTAGGTAAAACCTGGCTAGAAAGAATATGCACATAAAAGCCTACGAAAAAGAAGAGGTCATATTGTACCTTTACAGGGAGGATATCTGAGAAGTGGGTGTGGCTCACTGATGATGCCTTAAAAGGCAGAAATAGCTATCTGAGTCTCCCAGAGAGCAACACAGAGTTGCAGTTTGTCAGCAGAAAAAAGGCCCAGAAACTTGTGAATGAGATTTCACAGAACCAGGGCTGTAGAACAACTTAGCTTACGTAGGTAAAACCTGGCTACAAAGAATATGCACATAAAAGCCTACGAAAAAGAAAAAGACACATTGTACCTTTACAGGGAGGATATCTGAGAAGTGGGTGTGGCTCACTGATGATGCCTTAAAAGGCAGAAATAGCTATCTGAGTCTCCCAGAGAGCAACACAGAGTTGAAGTTTGTCAGCAGAAAAAAGGCCCAGAAACTTGTGAATGAGATTTCACAGAACCAGGGCTGTAGAACAACTTAGCTTACGTAGGTAAAACCTGGCTAGAAAGAATATGCACATAAAAGCCTACGAAAAAGAAAAGGACATGTTGTACCTTTACAGGGAGGATATCTGAGAAGTGGGTGTGGCTCACTGATGATGCCTTAAAAGGCAGAAATAGCTATCTGAGTCTCCCAGAGAGCAACACAGAGTTGCAGTTTGTCAGCAGAAAAAAGGCCCAGAAACTTGTGAATGAGATTTCACAGAACCAGGGCTGTAGAACAACTTAGCTTACGTAGGTAAAACCTGGCTAGAAAGAATATGCACATAAAAGCCTACGAAAAAGAGAAAGACACATTGTACCTTTACAGGGAGGATATCTGAGAAGTGGGTGTGGCTCACTGATGATGCCTTAAAAGGCAGAAATAGCTATCTGAGTCTCCCAGAGAGCAACACAGAGTTGCAGTTTGTCAGCAGAAAAAAGGCCCAGAAACTTGTGAATGAGATTGCACAGAACCAGGGCTGTAGAAAAACTTAGCTTACGTAGGTAAAACCTGGCTAGAAAGAATATGCACATAAAAGCCTACGAAAAAGAAAAAGACACATTGTACCTTTACAGGGAGGATATCTGAGAAGTGGGTGTGGCTCACTGATGATGCCTTAAAAGGCAGAAATAGCTATCTGAGTCTCCCAGAGAGCAACACAGAGTTGCAGTTTGTCAGCAGAAAAAAGGCCCAGAAACTTGTGAATGAGATTTCACAGAACCAACGCTGTAGAACAACTTAGCTTACGTAGGTAAAACCTGGCTAGAAAGAATATGCACATAAAAGCCTACGAAAAAGAAAAAGACACATTGTACCTTTACAGGGAGGATATCTGAGAAGTGGGTGTGGCTCACTGATGATGCCTTAAAAGGCAGAAATAGCTATCTGAGTCTCCCAGAGAGCAACACAGAGTTGCAGTTTGTCAGCAGAAAAAAGGCCCAGAAACTTGTGAATGAGATTTCACAGAACCAGGGCTGTAGAACAACTTAGCTTATGTAGGTAAAACCTGGCTAGAAAGAATATGCACATAAAAGCCTACGAAAAAGAAAAAGACACATTGTACCTTTACAGGGAGGATATCTGAGAAGTGGGTGTGGCTCACTGATGATGCCTTAAAAGGCAGAAATAGCTATCTGAGTCTCCCAGAGAGCAACACAGAGTTGCAGTTTGTCAGCAGAAAAAAGGCCCAGAAACTTGTGAATGAGATTTCACAGAACCAGGGATGTAGAACAACTTAGTTTACGTAGGTAAAACCTGGCTAGAAAGAATATGCACATAAAAGCCTACGAAAAAGAAAAAGACACATTGTACCTTTACAGGGAGGATATCTGAGAAGTGGGTGTGGCTCACTGATGATGCCTTAAAAGGCAGAAATAGCTATCTGAGTCTCCCAGAGAGCAACACAGAGTTGCAGTTTGTCAGCAGAAAAAAGGCCCAGAAACTTGTGAATGAGATTTCACAGAACCAGGGCTGTAGAACAACTTAGCTTACGTAGGTAAAACCTGGCTAGAAAGAATATGCACATAAAAGCCTGCGAAAAAGAAAAAGACACATTGTACCTTTACAGGGAGGATATCTGAGAAGTGGGTGTGGCTCACTGATGATGCCTTAAAAGGCAGAAATAGCTATCTGAGTCTCCCAGAGAGCAACACAGAGTTGCAGTTTGTCAGCAGAAAAAAGGCCCAGAAACTTGTGAATGAGATTTCACAGAACCAAGGATGTAGAACCACTTAGTTTACGTAGGTAAAACCTGGCTAGAAAGAATATGCACATAAAAGCCTACGAAAAAGAAAAGGACATGTTGTACCTTTACAGGGAGGATACCTGAGAAGTGGGTGTGGCTCACTGATGATGCCTTAAAAGGCAGAAATAGCTATCTGAGTCTCCCAGAGAGCAACACAGAGTTGCAGTTTGTCAGCAGAAAAAAGGCCCAGAAACTTGTGAATGAGATTTCACAGAACCAGGGCTGTAGAACAACTTAGCTTACGTAGGTAAAACCTGGCTAGAAAGAATATGCACATAAAAGCCTAGGAAAAAGAAAAAGACACATTGTACCTTTACAGGGAGGATATCTGAGAAGTGGGTGTGGCTCACTGATGATGCCTTAAAAGGCAGAAATAGCTATCTGAGTCTCCCAGAGAGCAACACAGAGTTGCAGTTTGTCAGCAGAAAAAAGGCCCAGAAACTTGTGAATGAGATTGCACAGAACCAGGGCTGTAGAAAAACTTAGCTTACGTAGGTAAAACCTGGCTAGAAAGAATATGCACATAAAAGCCTACGAAAAAGAAAAAGACACATTGTACCTTTACAGGGAGGATATCTGAGAAGTGGGTGTGGCTCACTGATGATGCCTTAAAAGGCAGAAATAGCTATCTGAGTCTCCCAGAGAGCAACACAGAGTTGCAGTTTGTCAGCAGAAAAAAGGCCCAGAAACTTGTGAATGAGATTTCACAGAACCAGGGCTGTAGAACAACTTAGTTTACGTAGGTAAAACCTGGCTAGAAAGAATATGCACATAAAAGCCTATGAAAAAGAAAAAGACACATTGTACCTTTACAGGGAGGATATCTGAGAAGTGGGTGTGGCTCACTGATGATGCCTTAAAAGGCAGAAATAGCTATCTGAGTCTCCCAGAGAGCAACACAGAGTTGCAGTTTGTCAGCAGAAAAAAGGCCCAGAAACTTGTGAATGAGATTTCACAGAACCAGGGCTGTAGAACAACTTAGCTTACGTAGGTAAAACCTGGCTAGAAAGAATATGCACATAAAAGCCTACGAAAAAGAGAAAGACACATTGTACCTTTACAGGGAGGATATCTGAGAAGTGGGTGTGGCTCACTGATGATGCCTTAAAAGGCAGAAATAGCTATCTGAGTCTCCCAGAGAGCAACACAGAGTTGCAGTTTGTCAGCAGAAAAAAGGCCCAGAAACTTGTGAATGAGATTTCACAGAACCAGGGCTGTAGAACAACTTAGTTTACGTAGGTAAAACCTGGCTAGAAAGAATATGCACATAAAAGCCTACGAAAAAGAAAAGGTCATATTGTACCTTTACAGGGAGGATATCTGAGAAGTGGGTGTGGCTCACTGATGATGCCTTAAAAGGCAGAAATAGCTATCTGAGTCTCCCAGAGAGCAACACAGAGTTGCAGTTTGTCAGCAGAAAAAAGGCCCAGAAACTTGTGAATGAGATTTCACAGAACCAGGGCTGTAGAACAACTTAGCTTACGTAGGTAAAACCTGGCTAGAAAGAATATGCACATAAAAGCCTACGAAAAAGAAGAGGTCATATTGTACCTTTACAGGGAGGATATCTGAGAAGTGGGTGTGGCTCACTGATGATGCCTTAAAAGGCAGAAATAGCTATCTGAGTCTCCCAGAGAGCAACACAGAGTTGCAGTTTGTCAGCAGAAAAAAGGCCCAGAAACTTGTGAATGAGATTTCACAGAACCAGGGCTGTAGAACAACTTAGCTTACGTAGGTAAAACCTGGCTACAAAGAATATGCACATAAAAGCCTACGAAAAAGAAAAAGACACATTGTACCTTTACAGGGAGGATATCTGAGAAGTGGGTGTGGCTCACTGATGATGCCTTAAAAGGCAGAAATAGCTATCTGAGTCTCCCAGAGAGCAACACAGAGTTGAAGTTTGTCAGCAGAAAAAAGGCCCAGAAACTTGTGAATGAGATTTCACAGAACCAGGGCTGTAGAACAACTTAGCTTACGTAGGTAAAACCTGGCTAGAAAGAATATGCACATAAAAGCCTACGAAAAAGAAAAGGACATGTTGTACCTTTACAGGGAGGATATCTGAGAAGTGGGTGTGGCTCACTGATGATGCCTTAAAAGGCAGAAATAGCTATCTGAGTCTCCCAGAGAGCAACACAGAGTTGCAGTTTGTCAGCAGAAAAAAGGCCCAGAAACTTGTGAATGAGATTTCACAGAACCAGGGCTGTAGAACAACTTAGCTTACGTAGGTAAAACCTGGCTAGAAAGAATATGCACATAAAAGCCTACGAAAAAGAGAAAGACACATTGTACCTTTACAGGGAGGATATCTGAGAAGTGGGTGTGGCTCACTGATGATGCCTTAAAAGGCAGAAATAGCTATCTGAGTCTCCCAGAGAGCAACACAGAGTTGCAGTTTGTCAGCAGAAAAAAGGCCCAGAAACTTGTGAATGAGATTGCACAGAACCAGGGCTGTAGAAAAACTTAGCTTACGTAGGTAAAACCTGGCTAGAAAGAATATGCACATAAAAGCCTACGAAAAAGAAAAAGACACATTGTACCTTTACAGGGAGGATATCTGAGAAGTGGGTGTGGCTCACTGATGATGCCTTAAAAGGCAGAAATAGCTATCTGAGTCTCCCAGAGAGCAACACAGAGTTGCAGTTTGTCAGCAGAAAAAAGGCCCAGAAACTTGTGAATGAGATTTCACAGAACCAGGGCTGTAGAACAACTTAGTTTACGTAGGTAAAACCTGGCTAGAAAGAATATGCACATAAAAGCCTATGAAAAAGAAAAAGACACATTGTACCTTTACAGGGAGGATATCTGAGAAGTGGGTGTGGCTCACTGATGATGCCTTAAAAGGCAGAAATAGCTATCTGAGTCTCCCAGAGAGCAACACAGAGTTGCAGTTTGTCAGCAGAAAAAAGGCCCAGAAACTTGTGAATGAGATTTCACAGAACCAGGGCTGTAGAACAACTTAGCTTACGTAGGTAAAACCTGGCTAGAAAGAATATGCACATAAAAGCCTACGAAAAAGAAAAGGACATGTTGTACCTTTACAGGGAGGATATCTGAGAAGTGGGTGTGGCTCACTGATGATGCCTTAAAAGGCAGAAATAGCTATCTGAGTCTCCCAGAGAGCAACACAGAGTTGCAGTTTGTCAGCAGAAAAAAGGCCCAGAAACTTGTGAATGAGATTTCACAGAACCAGGGCTGTAGAACAACTTAGCTTACGTAGGTAAAACCTGGCTAGAAAGAATATGCACATAAAAGCCTACGAAAAAGAGAAAGACACATTGTACCTTTACAGGGAGGATATCTGAGAAGTGGGTGTGGCTCACTGATGATGCCTTAAAAGGCAGAAATAGCTATCTGAGTCTCCCAGAGAGCAACACAGAGTTGCAGTTTGTCAGCAGAAAAAAGGCCCAGAAACTTGTGAATGAGATTGCACAGAACCAGGGCTGTAGAAAAACTTAGCTTACGTAGGTAAAACCTGGCTAGAAAGAATATGCACATAAAAGCCTACGAAAAAGAAAAAGACACATTGTACCTTTACAGGGAGGATATCTGAGAAGTGGGTGTGGCTCACTGATGATGCCTTAAAAGGCAGAAATAGCTATCTGAGTCTCCCAGAGAGCAACACAGAGTTGCAGTTTGTCAGCAGAAAAAAGGCCCAGAAACTTGTGAATGAGATTTCACAGAACCAGGGCTGTAGAACAACTTAGTTTACGTAGGTAAAACCTGGCTAGAAAGAATATGCACATAAAAGCCTATGAAAAAGAAAAAGACACATTGTACCTTTACAGGGAGGATATCTGAGAAGTGGGTGTGGCTCACTGATGATGCCTTAAAAGGCAGAAATAGCTATCTGAGTCTCCCAGAGAGCAACACAGAGTTGCAGTTTGTCAGCAGAAAAAAGGCCCAGAAACTTGTGAATGAGATTTCACAGAACCAGGGCTGTAGAACAACTTAGCTTACGTAGGTAAAACCTGGCTAGAAAGAATATGCACATAAAAGCCTACGAAAAAGAGAAAGACACATTGTACCTTTACAGGGAGGATATCTGAGAAGTGGGTGTGGCTCACTGATGATGCCTTAAAAGGCAGAAATAGCTATCTGAGTCTCCCAGAGAGCAACACAGAGTTGCAGTTTGTCAGCAGAAAAAAGGCCCAGAAACTTGTGAATGAGATTTCATAGAACCAGGGCTGTAGAACAACTTAGCTTACGTAGGTAAAACCCGGCTAGAAAGAATATGCACATAAAAGCCTACGAAAAAGAAAAAGACACATGGTACCTTTACAGGGAGGATATCTGAGAAGTGGGTGTGGCTCACTGATGATGCCTTAAAAGGCAGAAATAGCTATCTGAGTCTCCCAGAGAGCAACACAGAGTTGCAGTTTGTCAGCAGAAAAAAGGCCCAGAAACTTGTGAATGAGATTTCATAGAACCAGGGCTGTAGAACAACTTAGTTTACGTAGGTAAAACCTGGCTAGAAAGAATATGCACATAAAAGCCTACGAAAAAGAAGAGGTCATATTGTACCTTTACAGGGAGGATATCTGAGAAGTGGGTGTGGCTCACTGATGATGCCTTAAAAGGCAGAAATAGCTATCTGAGTCTCCCAGAGAGCAACACAGAGTTGCAGTTTGTCAGCAGAAAAAAGGCCCAGAATCTTGTGAATAAGATTTCACAGAACCAGGGCTGTAGAACAACTTAGCTTACGTAGGTAAAACCTGGCTAGAAAGAATATGCACATAAAAGCCTACGAAAAAGAAAAAGACACATTGTACCTTTACAGGGAGGATATCTGAGAAGTGGGTGTGGCTCACTGATGATGCCTTAAAAGGCAGAAATAGCTATCTGAGTCTCCCAGAGAGCAACACAGAGTTGCAGTTTGTCAGCAGAAAAAAGGCCCAGAAACTTGTGAATGAGATTTCACAGAACCAGGGCTGTAGAACAACTTAGCTTATGTAGGTAAAACCTGGCTAGAAAGAATATGCACATAAAAGCCTACGAAAAAGAAAAAGACACATTGTACCTTTACAGGGAGGATATCTGAGAAGTGGGTGTGGCTCACTGATGATGCCTTAAAAGGCAGAAATAGCTATCTGAGTCTCCCAGAGAGCAACACAGAGTTGCAGTTTGTCAGCAGAAAAAAGGCCCAGAAACTTGTGAATGAGATTTCACAGAACCAGGGCTGTAGAACAACTTAGTTTACGTAGGTAAAACCTGGCTAGAAAGAATATGCACATAAAAGCCTACGAAAAAGAAAAAGACACATTGTACCTTTACAGGGAGGATATCTGAGAAGTGGGTGTGGCTCACTGATGATGCCTTAAAAGGCAGAAATAGCTATCTGAGTCTCCCAGAGAGCAACACAGAGTTGCAGTTTGTCAGCAGAAAAAAGGCCCAGAAACTTGTGAATGAGATTTCACAGAACCAGGGCTGTAGAACAACTTAGCTTACGTAGGTAAAACCTGGCTAGAAAGAATATGCACATAAAAGCCTACGAAAAAGAAAAAGACACATTGTACCTTTACAGGGAGGATATCTGAGAAGTGGGTGTGGCTCACTGATGATGCCTTAAAAGGCAGAAATAGCTATCTGAGTCTCCCAGAGAGCAACACAGAGTTGCAGTTTGTCAGCAGAAAAAAGGCCCATAAACTTGTGAATGAGATTTCACAGAACCAGGGCTGTAGAACAACTTAGTTTACGTAGGTAAAACCTGGCTAGAAAGAATATGCACATAAAAGCCTATGAAAAAGAAAAAGACACATTGTACCTTTACAGGGAGGATATCTGAGAAGTGGGTGTGGCTCACTGATGATGCCTTAAAAGGCAGAAATAGCTATCTGAGTCTCCCAGAGAGCAACACAGAGTTGCAGTTTGTCAGCAGAAAAAAGGCCCAGAAACTTGTGAATGAGATTTCACAGAACCAGGGCTGTAGAACAACTTAGCTTACGTAGGTAAAACCTGGCTAGAAAGAATATGCACATAAAAGCCTACGAAAAAGAGAAAGACACATTGTACCTTTACAGGGAGGATATCTGAGAAGTGGGTGTGGTTCACTGATGATGCCTTAAAAGGCAGAAATAGCTATCTGAGTCTCCCAGAGAGCAACACAGAGTTGCAGTTTGTCAGCAGAAAAAAGGCCCAGAAACTTGTGAATGAGATTTCACAGAACCAGGGCTGTAGAACAACTTAGTTTACGTAGGTAAAACCTGGCTAGAAAGAATATGCACATAAAAGCCTACGAAAAAGAAAAGGTCATATTGTACCTTTACAGGGAGGATATCTGAGAAGTGGGTGTGGCTCACTGATGATGCCTTAAAAGGCAGAAATAGCTATCTGAGTCTCCCAGAGAGCAACACAGAGTTGCAGTTTGTCAGCAGAAAAAAGGCCCAGAAACTTGTGAATGAGATTTCACAGAACCAGGGCTGTAGAACAACTTAGCTTACGTAGGTAAAACCTGGCTAGAAAGAATATGCACATAAAAGCCTACGAAAAAGAAGAGGTCATATTGTACCTTTACAGGGAGGATATCTGAGAAGTGGGTGTGGCTCACTGATGATGCCTTAAAAGGCAGAAATAGCTATCTGAGTCTCCCAGAGAGCAACACAGAGTTGCAGTTTGTCAGCAGAAAAAAGGCCCAGAATCTTGTGAATAAGATTTCACAGAACCAGGGCTGTAGAACAACTTAGCTTACGTAGGTAAAACCTGGCTACAAAGAATATGCACATAAAAGCCTACGAAAAAAAAAAAGACACATTGTACCTTTACAGGGAGGATATCTGAGAAGTGGGTGTGGCTCACTGATGATGCCTTAAAAGGCAGAAATAGCTATCTGAGTCTCCCAGAGAGCAACACAGAGTTGCAGTTTGTCAGCAGAAAAAAGGCCCAGAAACTTGTGAATGAGATTTCATAGAACCAGGGCTGTAGAACAACTTAGCTTACGTAGGTAAAACCTGGCTAGAAAGAATATGC
Organism: Pituophis catenifer annectens; assembly: GCF_029215685.1. Classification (NCBI taxonomy): domain Eukaryota; kingdom Metazoa; phylum Chordata; class Lepidosauria; order Squamata; family Colubridae; genus Pituophis; species Pituophis catenifer. Next base: position 208,715 of record NW_027256929.1, on the reverse strand, counting down.
ACATAAAAGCCTACGAAAAAGAAAAAGACACATGGTACCTTTACAGGGAGGATATCTGAGAAGTGGGTGTGGCTCACTGATGATGCCTTAAAAGGCAGAAATAGCTATCTGAGTCTCCCAGAGAGCAACACAGAGTTGCAGTTTGTCAGCAGAAAAAAGGCCCAGAAACTTGTGAATGAGATTTCATAGAACCAGGGCTGTAGAACAACTTAGTTTACGTAGGTAAAACCTGGCTAGAAAGAATATGCACATAAAAGCCTACGAAAAAGAAGAGGTCATATTGTACCTTTACAGGGAGGATATCTGAGAAGTGGGTGTGGCTCACTGATGATGCCTTAAAAGGCAGAAATAGCTATCTGAGTCTCCCAGAGAGCAACACAGAGTTGCAGTTTGTCAGCAGAAAAAAGGCCCAGAATCTTGTGAATAAGATTTCACAGAACCAGGGCTGTAGAACAACTTAGCTTACGTAGGTAAAACCTGGCTAGAAAGAATATGCACATAAAAGCCTACGAAAAAGAAAAAGACACATTGTACCTTTACAGGGAGGATATCTGAGAAGTGGGTGTGGCTCACTGATGATGCCTTAAAAGGCAGAAATAGCTATCTGAGTCTCCCAGAGAGCAACACAGAGTTGCAGTTTGTCAGCAGAAAAAAGGCCCAGAAACTTGTGAATGAGATTTCACAGAACCAGGGATGTAGAACAACTTAGTTTACGTAGGTAAAACCTGGCTAGAAAGAATATGCACATAAAAGCCTACGAAAAAGAAAAAGACACATTGTACCTTTACAGGGAGGATATCTGAGAAGTGGGTGTGGCTCACTGATGATGCCTTAAAAGGCAGAAATAGCTATCTGAGTCTCCCAGAGAGCAACACAGAGTTGCAGTTTGTCAGCAGAAAAAAGGCCCAGAAACTTGTGAATGAGATTTCACAGAACCAGGGCTGTAGAACAACTTAGCTTATGTAGGTAAAACCTGGCTAGAAAGAATATGCACATAAAAGCCTACGAAAAAGAAAAAGACACATTGTACCTTTACAGGGAGGATATCTGAGAAGTGGGTGTGGCTCACTGATGATGCCTTAAAAGGCAGAAATAGCTATCTGAGTCTCCCAGAGAGCAACACAGAGTTGCAGTTTGTCAGCAGAAAAAAGGCCCAGAAACTTGTGAATGAGATTTCACAGAACCAGGGCTGTAGAACAACTTAGTTTACGTAGGTAAAACCTGGCTAGAAAGAATATGCACATAAAAGCCTACGAAAAAGAAAAAGACACATTGTACCTTTACAGGGAGGATATCTGAGAAGTGGGTGTGGCTCACTGATGATGCCTTAAAAGGCAGAAATAGCTATCTGAGTCTCCCAGAGAGCAACACAGAGTTGCAGTTTGTCAGCAGAAAAAAGGCCCAGAAACTTGTGAATGAGATTTCACAGAACCAGGGCTGTAGAACAACTTAGTTTACGTAGGTAAAACCTGGCTAGAAAGAATATGCACATAAAAGCCTACGAAAAAGAAAAAGACACATTGTACCTTTACAGGGAGGATATCTGAGAAGTGGGTGTGGCTCACTGATGATGCCTTAAAAGGCAGAAATAGCTATCTGAGTCTCCCAGAGAGCAACACAGAGTTGCAGTTTGTCAGCAGAAAAAAGGCCCAGAAACTTGTGAATGAGATTTCACAGAACCAGGGCTGTAGAACAACTTAGCTTACGTAGGTAAAACCTGGCTACAAAGAATATGCACATAAAAGCCTACGAAAAAGAAAAAGACACATTGTACCTTTACAGGGAGGATATCTGAGAAGTGGGTGTGGCTCACTGATGATGCCTTAAAAGGCAGAAATAGCTATCTGAGTCTCCCAGAGAGCAACACAGAGTTGAAGTTTGTCAGCAGAAAAAAGGCCCAGAAACTTGTGAATGAGATTTCACAGAACCAGGGCTGTAGAACAACTTAGCTTACGTAGGTAAAACCTGGCTAGAAAGAATATGCACATAAAAGCCTACGAAAAAGAAAAAGACACATTGTACCTTTACAGGGAGGATATCTGAGAAGTGGGTGTGGCTCACTGATGATGCCTTAAAAGGCAGAAATAGCTATCTGAGTCTCCCAGAGAGCAACACAGAGTTGCAGTTTGTCAGCAGAAAAAAGGCCCAGAAACTTGTGAATGAGATTTCACAGAACCAGGGCTGTAGAACAACATAGCTTACGTAGGTAAAACCTGGCTAGAAAGAATATGCACATAAAAGCCTACGAAAAAGAAAAAGACACATTGTACCTTTACAGGGAGGATATCTGAGAAGTGGGTGTGGCTCACTGATGATGCCTTAAAAGGCAGAAATAGCTATCTGAGTCTCCCAGAGAGCAACACAGAGTTGCAGTTTGTCAGCAGAAAAAAGGCCCAGAAACTTGTGAATGAGATTTCACAGAACCAGGGCTGTAGAACAACTTAGTTTACGTAGGTAAAACCTGGCTAGAAAGAATATGCACATAAAAGCCTACGAAAAAGAAAAAGACACATTGTACCTTTACAGGGAGGATATCTGAGAAGTGGGTGTGGCTCACTGATGATGCCTTAAAAGGCAGAAATAGCTATCTGAGTCTCCCAGAGAGCAACACAGAGTTGCAGTTTGTCAGCAGAAAAAAGGCCCAGAAACTTGTGAATGAGATTTCATAGAACCAGGGCTGTAGAACAACTTAGCTTACGTAGGTAAAACCTGGCTAGAAAGAATATGCACATAAAAGCCTACGAAAAAGAAGAGGTCATATTGTACCTTTACAGGGAGGATATCTGAGAAGTGGGTGTGGCTCACTGATGATGCCTTAAAAGGCAGAAATAGCTATCTGAGTCTCCCAGAGAGCAACACAGAGTTGCAGTTTGTCAGCAGAAAAAAGGCCCAGAATCTTGTGAATAAGATTTCACAGAACCAGGGCTGTAGAACAACTTAGCTTACGTAGGTAAAACCTGGCTAGAAAGAATATGCACATAAAAGCCTACGAAAAAGAAAAAGACACATTGTACCTTTACAGGGAGGATATCTGAGAAGTGGGTGTGGCTCACTGATGATGCCTTAAAAGGCAGAAATAGCTATCTGAGTCTCCCAGAGAGCAACACAGAGTTGCAGTTTGTCAGCAGAAAAAAGGCCCAGAAACTTGTGAATGAGATTTCACAGAACCAGGGATGTAGAACAACTTAGTTTACGTAGGTAAAAACTGGCTAGAAAAAATATGCACATAAAAGCCTACGAAAAAGAAAAAGACACATTGTACCTTTACAGGGAGGATATCTGAGAAGTGGGTGTGGCTCACTGATGATGCCTTAAAAGGCAGAAATAGCTATCTGAGTCTCCCAGAGAGCAACACAGAGTTGCAGTTTGTCAGCAGAAAAAAGGCCCAGAAACTTGTGAATGAGATTTCACAGAACCAGGGCTGTAGAACAATTTAGTTTACGTAGGTAAAACCTGGCTAGAAAGAATATGCACATAAAAGCCTACGAAAAAGAAAAAGACACATTGTACCTTTACAGGGAGGATATCTGAGAAGTGGGTGTGGCTCACTGATGATGCCTTAAAAGGCAGAAATAGCTATCTGAGTCTCCCAGAGAGCAACACAGAGTTGCAGTTTGTCAGCAGAAAAAAGGCCCAGAAACTTCTGAATGAGATTTCACAGAACCAGGGCTGTAGAACAACTTAGCTTATGTAGGTAAAACCTGGCTAGAAAGAATATGCACATAAAAGCCTACGAAAAAGAAAAAGACACATTGTAACTTTACAGGGAGGATATCTGAGAAGTGGGTGTGGCTCACTGATGATGCCTTAAAAGGCAGAAATAGCTATCTGAGTCTCCCAGAGAGCAACACAGAGTTGCAGTTTGTCAGCAGAAAAAAGGCCCAGAAACTTGTGAATGAGATTTCACAGAACCAGGGCTGTAGAACAACTTAGTTTACGTAGGTAAAACCTGGCTAGAAAGAATATGCACATAAAAGCCTACGAAAAAGAAAAAGACACATTGTACCTTTACAGGGAGGATATCTGAGAAGTGGGTGTGGCTCACTGATGATGCCTTAAAAGGCAGAAATAGCTATCTGAGTCTCCCAGAGAGCAACACAGAGTTGCAGTTTGTCAGCAGAAAAAAGGCCCAGAAACTTGTGAATGAGATTTCACAGAACCAGGGCTGTAGAACAACTTAGTTTACGTAGGTAAAACCTGGCTAGAAAGAATATGCACATAAAAGCCTACGAAAAAGAAAAAGACACATGGTACCTTTACAGGGAGGATATCTGAGAAGTGGGTGTGGCTCACTGATGATGCCTTAAAAGGCAGAAATAGCTATCCGAGTCTCCCAGAGAGCAACACAGAGTTGCAGTTTGTCAGCAGAAAAAAGGCCCAGAAACTTGTGAACGAGATTTCACAGAACCAGGGCTGTAGAACAACTCAGTTTACGTAGGTAAAACCTGGCTAGAAAGAATATGCACATAAAAGCCTACGAAAAAGAAAAAGACACATTGTACCTTTACAGGGAGGATATCTGAGAAGTGGGTGTGGCTCACTGATGATGCCTTAAAAGGCAGAAATAGCTATCTGAGTCTCCCAGAGAGCAACACAGAGTTGCAGTTTGTCAGCAGAAAAAAGGCCCAGAATCTTGTGAATAAGATTTCACAGAACCAGGGCTGTAGAACAACTTAGCTTACGTAGGTAAAACCTGGCTAGAAAGAATATGCACATAAAAGCCTACGAAAAAGAAAAAGACACATTGTACCTTTACAGGGAGGATATCTGAGAAGTGGGTGTGGCTCACTGATGATGCCTTAAAAGGCAGAAATAGCTATCTGAGTCTCCCAGAGAGCAACACAGAGTTGCAGTTTGTCAGCAGAAAAAAGGCCCAGAAACTTGTGAATGAGATTTCACAGAACCAGGGATGTAGAACAACTTAGTTTACGTAGGTAAAAACTGGCTAGAAAAAATATGCACATAAAAGCCTACGAAAAAGAAAAAGACACATTGTACCTTTACAGGGAGGATATCTGAGAAGTGGGTGTGGCTCACTGATGATGCCTTAAAAGGCAGAAATAGCTATCTGAGTCTCCCAGAGAGCAACACAGAGTTGCAGTTTGTCAGCAGAAAAAAGGCCCAGAAACTTGTGAATGAGATTTCACAGAACCAGGGCTGTAGAACAATTTAGTTTACGTAGGTAAAACCTGGCTAGAAAGAATATGCACATAAAAGCCTACGAAAAAGAAAAAGACACATTGTACCTTTACAGGGAGGATATCTGAGAAGTGGGTGTGGCTCACTGATGATGCCTTAAAAGGCAGAAATAGCTATCTGAGTCTCCCAGAGAGCAACACAGAGTTGCAGTTTGTCAGCAGAAAAAAGGCCCAGAAACTTCTGAATGAGATTTCACAGAACCAGGGCTGTAGAACAACTTAGCTTATGTAGGTAAAACCTGGCTAGAAAGAATATGCACATAAAAGCCTACGAAAAAGAAAAAGACACATGGTACCTTTACAGGGAGGATATCTGAGAAGTGGGTGTGGCTCACTGATGATGCCTTAAAAGGCAGAAATAGCTATCTGAGTCTCCCAGAGAGCAACACAGAGTTGCAGTTTGTCAGCAGAAAAAAGGCCCAGAAACTTGTTAATGAGATTTCACAGAACCAGGGCTGTAGAACAACTTAGTTTACGTAGGTAAAACCTGGCTAGAAAGAATATGCACATAAAAGCCTACGAAAAAGAAAAAGACACATTGTACCTTTACAGGGAGGATATCTGAGAAGTGGGTGTGGCTCACTGATGATGCCTTAAAAGGCAGAAATAGCTATCTGAGTCTCCCAGAGAGCAACACAGAGTTGCAGTTTGTCAGCAGAAAAAAGGCCCAGAAACTTGTGAATGAGATTTCACAGAACCAGGGCTGTAGAACAACTTAGTTTACGTAGGTAAAACCTGGCTAGAAAGAATATGCACATAAAAGCCTACGAAAAAGAAAAAGACACATGGTACCTTTACAGGGAGGATATCTGAGAAGTGGGTGTGGCTCACTGATGATGCCTTAAAAGGCAGAAATAGCTATCCGAGTCTCCCAGAGAGCAACACAGAGTTGCAGTTTGTCAGCAGAAAAAAGGCCCAGAAACTTGTGAACGAGATTTCACAGAACCAGGGCTGTAGAACAACTCAGTTTACGTAGGTAAAACCTGGCTAGAAAGAATATGCACATAAAAGCCTACGAAAAAGAAAAAGACACATTGTACCTTTACAGGGAGGATATCTGAGAAGTGGGTGTGGCTCACTGATGATGCCTTAAAAGGCAGAAATAGCTATCTGAGTCTCCCAGAGAGCAACACAGAGTTGCAGTTTGTCAGCAGAAAAAAGGCCCAGAAACTTGTGAATGAGATTTCACAGAACCAGGGCTGTAGAACAACTTAGTTTACGTAGGTAAAACCTGGCTAGAAAGAATATGCACATAAAAGCCTACGAAAAAGAAAAAGACACATTGTACCTTTACAGGGAGGATATCTGAGAAGTGGGTGTGGCTCACTGATGATGCCTTAAAAGGCAGAAATAGCTATCTGAGTCTCCCAGAGAGCAACACAGAGTTGCAGTTTGTCAGCAGAAAAAAGGCCCAGAAACTTGTGAATGAGATTTCACAGAACCAGGGCTGTAGAACAACATAGCTTACGTAGGTAAAACCTGGCTAGAAAGAATATGCACATAAAAGCCTACGAAAAAGAAAAAGACACATTGTACCTTTACAGGGAGGATATCTGAGAAGTGGGTGTGGCTCACTGATGATGCCTTAAAAGGCAGAAATAGCTATCTGAGTCTCCCAGAGAGCAACACAGAGTTGCAGTTTGTCAGCAGAAAAAAGGCCCAGAAACTTGTGAATGAGATTTCACAGAACCAGGGCTGTAGAACAACTTAGTTTACGTAGGTAAAACCTGGCTAGAAAGAATATGCACATAAAAGCCTACGAAAAAGAAAAAGACACATTGTACCTTTACAGGGAGGATATCTGAGAAGTGGGTGTGGCTCACTGATGATGCCTTAAAAGGCAGAAATAGCTATCTGAGTCTCCCAGAGAGCAACACAGAGTTGCAGTTTGTCAGCAGAAAAAAGGCCCAGAAACTTGTGAATGAGATTTCATAGAACCAGGGCTGTAGAACAACTTAGCTTACGTAGGTAAAACCTGGCTAGAAAGAATATGCACATAAAAGCCTACGAAAAAGAAGAGGTCATATTGTACCTTTACAGGGAGGATATCTGAGAAGTGGGTGTGGCTCACTGATGATGCCTTAAAAGGCAGAAATAGCTATCTGAGTCTCCCAGAGAGCAACACAGAGTTGCAGTTTGTCAGCAGAAAAAAGGCCCAGAATCTTGTGAATAAGATTTCACAGAACCAGGGCTGTAGAACAACTTAGCTTACGTAGGTAAAACCTGGCTAGAAAGAATATGCACATAAAAGCCTACGAAAAAGAAAAAGACACATTGTACCTTTACAGGGAGGATATCTGAGAAGTGGGTGTGGCTCACTGATGATGCCTTAAAAGGCAGAAATAGCTATCTGAGTCTCCCAGAGAGCAACACAGAGTTGCAGTTTGTCAGCAGAAAAAAGGCCCAGAAACTTGTGAATGAGATTTCACAGAACCAGGGATGTAGAACAACTTAGTTTACGTAGGTAAAAACTGGCTAGAAAAAATATGCACATAAAAGCCTACGAAAAAGAAAAAGACACATTGTACCTTTACAGGGAGGATATCTGAGAAGTGGGTGTGGCTCACTGATGATGCCTTAAAAGGCAGAAATAGCTATCTGAGTCTCCCAGAGAGCAACACAGAGTTGCAGTTTGTCAGCAGAAAAAAGGCCCAGAAACTTGTGAATGAGATTTCACAGAACCAGGGCTGTAGAACAATTTAGTTTACGTAGGTAAAACCTGGCTAGAAAGAATATGCACATAAAAGCCTACGAAAAAGAAAAAGACACATTGTACCTTTACAGGGAGGATATCTGAGAAGTGGGTGTGGCTCACTGATGATGCCTTAAAAGGCAGAAATAGCTATCCGAGTCTCCCAGAGAGCAACACAGAGTTGCAGTTTGTCAGCAGAAAAAAGGCCCAGAAACTTGTGAACGAGATTTCACAGAACCAGGGCTGTAGAACAACTCAGTTTACGTAGGTAAAACCTGGCTAGAAAGAATATGCACATAAAAGCCTACGAAAAAGAAAAAGACACATTGTACCTTTACAGGGAGGATATCTGAGAAGTGGGTGTGGCTCACTGATGATGCCTTAAAAGGCAGAAATAGCTATCTGAGTCTCCCAGAGAGCAACACAGAGTTGCAGTTTGTCAGCAGAAAAAAGGCCCAGAAACTTGTGAATGAGATTTCACAGAACCAGGGCTGTAGAACAACTTAGTTTACGTAGGTAAAACCTGGCTAGAAAGAATATGCACATAAAAGCCTACGAAAAAGAAAAAGACACATTGTACCTTTACAGGGAGGATATCTGAGAAGTGGGTGTGGCTCACTGATGATGCCTTAAAAGGCAGAAATAGCTATCTGAGTCTCCCAGAGAGCAACACAGAGTTGCAGTTTGTCAGCAGAAAAAAGGCCCAGAAACTTGTGAATGAGATTTCACAGAACCACGGATGTAGAACAACTTAGTTTACGTAGGTAAAACCTGGCTAGAAAGAATATGCACATAAAAGCCTACGAAAAAGAAAAAGACACATTGTACCTTTACAGGGAGGATATCTGAGAAGTGGGTGTGGCTCACTGATAATGCCTTAAAAGGCAGAAATAGCTATCTGAGTCTCCCAGAGAGCAACACAGAGTTGCAGTTTGTCAGCAGAAAAAAGGCCCAGAAACTTGTGAATGAGATTTCACAGAACCAGGGCTGTAGAACAACTTAGTTTACGTAGGTAAAACCTGGCTAGAAAGAATATGCACATAAAAGCCTACGAAAAAGAAAAAGACACATTGTACCTTTACAGGGAGGATATCTGAGAAGTGGGTGTGGCTCACTGATGATGCCTTAAAAGGCAGAAATAGCTATCTGAGTCTCCCAGAGAGCAACACAGAGTTGCAGTTTGTCAGCAGAAAAAAGGCCCAGAAACTTGTGAATGAGATTTCACAGAACCAGGGCTGTAGAACAACTTAGTTTACGTAGGTAAAACCTGGCTAGAAAGAATATGCACATAAAAGCCTACGAAAAAGAAAAAGACACATTGTACCTTTACAGGGAGGATATCTGAGAAGTGGGTGTGGCTCACTGATGATGCCTTAAAAGGCAGAAATAGCTATCTGAGTCTCCCAGAGAGCAACACAGAGTTGCAGTTTGTCAGCAGAAAAAAGGCCCAGAAACTTGTGAATGAGATTTCACAGAACCAGGGCTGTAGAACAACTTAGCTTACGTAGGTAAAACCTGGCTACAAAGAATATGCACATAAAAGCCTACGAAAAAGAAAAAGACACATTGTACCTTTACAGGGAGGATATCTGAGAAGTGGGTGTGGCTCACTGATGATGCCTTAAAAGGCAGAAATAGCTATCTGAGTCTCCCAGAGAGCAACACAGAGTTGAAGTTTGTCAGCAGAAAAAAGGCCCAGAAACTTGTGAATGAGATTTCACAGAACCAGGGCTGTAGAACAACTTAGCTTACGTAGGTAAAACCTGGCTAGAAAGAATATGCACATAAAAGCCTACGAAAAAGAAAAAGACACATTGTACCTTTACAGGGAGGATATCTGAGAAGTGGGTGTGGCTCACTGATGATGCCTTAAAAGGCAGAAATAGCTATCTGAGTCTCCCAGAGAGCAACACAGAGTTGCAGTTTGTCAGCAGAAAAAAGGCCCAGAAACTTGTGAATGAGATTTCACAGAACCAGGGCTGTAGAACAACATAGCTTACGTAGGTAAAACCTGGCTAGAAAGAATATGCACATAAAAGCCTACGAAAAAGAAAAAGACACATTGTACCTTTACAGGGAGGATATCTGAGAAGTGGGTGTGGCTCACTGATGATGCCTTAAAAGGCAGAAATAGCTATCTGAGTCTCCCAGAGAGCAACACAGAGTTGCAGTTTGTCAGCAGAAAAAAGGCCCAGAAACTTGTGAATGAGATTTCACAGAACCAGGGCTGTAGAACAACTTAGTTTACGTAGGTAAAACCTGGCTAGAAAGAATATGCACATAAAAGCCTACGAAAAAGAAAAAGACACATTGTACCTTTACAGGGAGGATATCTGAGAAGTGGGTGTGGCTCACTGATGATGCCTTAAAAGGCAGAAATAGCTATCTGAGTCTCCCAGAGAGCAACACAGAGTTGCAGTTTGTCAGCAGAAAAAAGGCCCAGAAACTTGTGAATGAGATTTCATAGAACCAGGGCTGTAGAACAACTTAGCTTACGTAGGTAAAACCTGGCTAGAAAGAATATGCACATAAAAGCCTACGAAAAAGAAGAGGTCATATTGTACCTTTACAGGGAGGATATCTGAGAAGTGGGTGTGGCTCACTGATGATGCCTTAAAAGGCAGAAATAGCTATCTGAGTCTCCCAGAGAGCAACACAGAGTTGCAGTTTGTCAGCAGAAAAAAGGCCCAGAATCTTGTGAATAAGATTTCACAGAACCAGGGCTGTAGAACAACTTAGCTTACGTAGGTAAAACCTGGCTAGAAAGAATATGCACATAAAAGCCTACGAAAAAGAAAAAGACACATTGTACCTTTACAGGGAGGATATCTGAGAAGTGGGTGTGGCTCACTGATGATGCCTTAAAAGGCAGAAATAGCTATCTGAGTCTCCCAGAGAGCAACACAGAGTTGCAGTTTGTCAGCAGAAAAAAGGCCCAGAAACTTGTGAATGAGATTTCACAGAACCAGGGCTGTAGAACAACATAGCTTACGTAGGTAAAACCTGGCTAGAAAGAATATGCACATAAAAGCCTACGAAAAAGAAAAAGACACATTGTACCTTTACAGGGAGGATATCTGAGAAGTGGGTGTGGCTCACTGATGATGCCTTAAAAGGCAGAAATAGCTATCTGAGTCTCCCAGAGAGCAACACAGAGTTGCAGTTTGTCAGCAGAAAAAAGGCCCAGAAACTTGTGAATGAGATTTCACAGAACCAGGGCTGTAGAACAACTTAGTTTACGTAGGTAAAACCTGGCTAGAAAGAATATGCACATAAAAGCCTACGAAAAAGAAAAAGACACATTGTACCTTTACAGGGAGGATATCTGAGAAGTGGGTGTGGCTCACTGATGATGCCTTAAAAGGCAGAAATAGCTATCTGAGTCTCCCAGAGAGCAACACAGAGTTGCAGTTTGTCAGCAGAAAAAAGGCCCAGAAACTTGTGAATGAGATTTCATAGAACCAGGGCTGTAGAACAACTTAGCTTACGTAGGTAAAACCTGGCTAGAAAGAATATGCACATAAAAGCCTACGAAAAAGAAGAGGTCATATTGTACCTTTACAGGGAGGATATCTGAGAAGTGGGTGTGGCTCACTGATGATGCCTTAAAAGGCAGAAATAGCTATCTGAGTCTCCCAGAGAGCAACACAGAGTTGCAGTTTGTCAGCAGAAAAAAGGCCCAGAATCTTGTGAATAAGATTTCACAGAACCAGGGCTGTAGAACAACTTAGCTTACGTAGGTAAAACCTGGCTAGAAAGAATATGCACATAAAAGCCTACGAAAAAGAAAAAGACACATTGTACCTTTACAGGGAGGATATCTGAGAAGTGGGTGTGGCTCACTGATGATGCCTTAAAAGGCAGAAATAGCTATCTGAGTCTCCCAGAGAGCAACACAGAGTTGCAGTTTGTCAGCAGAAAAAAGGCCCAGAAACTTGTGAATGAGATTTCACAGAACCAGGGATGTAGAACAACTTAGTTTACGTAGGTAAAAACTGGCTAGAAAAAATATGCACATAAAAGCCTACGAAAAAGAAAAAGACACATTGTACCTTTACAGGGAGGATATCTGAGAAGTGGGTGTGGCTCACTGATGATGCCTTAAAAGGCAGAAATAGCTATCTGAGTCTCCCAGAGAGCAACACAGAGTTGCAGTTTGTCAGCAGAAAAAAGGCCCAGAAACTTGTGAATGAGATTTCACAGAACCAGGGCTGTAGAACAATTTAGTTTACGTAGGTAAAACCTGGCTAGAAAGAATATGCACATAAAAGCCTACGAAAAAGAAAAAGACACATTGTACCTTTACAGGGAGGATATCTGAGAAGTGGGTGTGGCTCACTGATGATGCCTTAAAAGGCAGAAATAGCTATCTGAGTCTCCCAGAGAGCAACACAGAGTTGCAGTTTGTCAGCAGAAAAAAGGCCCAGAAACTTCTGAATGAGATTTCACAGAACCAGGGCTGTAGAACAACTTAGCTTATGTAGGTAAAACCTGGCTAGAAAGAATATGCACATAAAAGCCTACGAAAAAGAAAAAGACACATTGTAACTTTACAGGGAGGATATCTGAGAAGTGGGTGTGGCTCACTGATGATGCCTTAAAAGGCAGAAATAGCTATCTGAGTCTCCCAGAGAGCAACACAGAGTTGCAGTTTGTCAGCAGAAAAAAGGCCCAGAAACTTGTGAATGAGATTTCACAGAACCAGGGCTGTAGAACAACTTAGTTTACGTAGGTAAAACCTGGCTAGAAAGAATATGCACATAAAAGCCTACGAAAAAGAAAAAGACACATTGTACCTTTACAGGGAGGATATCTGAGAAGTGGGTGTGGCTCACTGATGATGCCTTAAAAGGCAGAAATAGCTATCTGAGTCTCCCAGAGAGCAACACAGAGTTGCAGTTTGTCAGCAGAAAAAAGGCCCAGAAACTTGTGAATGAGATTTCACAGAACCAGGGCTGTAGAACAACTTAGTTTACGTAGGTAAAACCTGGCTAGAAAGAATATGCACATAAAAGCCTACGAAAAAGAAAAAGACACATGGTACCTTTACAGGGAGGATATCTGAGAAGTGGGTGTGGCTCACTGATGATGCCTTAAAAGGCAGAAATAGCTATCCGAGTCTCCCAGAGAGCAACACAGAGTTGCAGTTTGTCAGCAGAAAAAAGGCCCAGAAACTTGTGAACGAGATTTCACAGAACCAGGGCTGTAGAACAACTCAGTTTACGTAGGTAAAACCTGGCTAGAAAGAATATGCACATAAAAGCCTACGAAAAAGAAAAAGACACATTGTACCTTTACAGGGAGGATATCTGAGAAGTGGGTGTGGCTCACTGATGATGCCTTAAAAGGCAGAAATAGCTATCTGAGTCTCCCAGAGAGCAACACAGAGTTGCAGTTTGTCAGCAGAAAAAAGGCCCAGAATCTTGTGAATAAGATTTCACAGAACCAGGGCTGTAGAACAACTTAGCTTACGTAGGTAAAACCTGGCTAGAAAGAATATGCACATAAAAGCCTACGAAAAAGAAAAAGACACATGGTACCTTTACAGGGAGGATATCTGAGAAGTGGGTGTGGCTCACTGATGATGCCTTAAAAGGCAGAAATAGCTATCCGAGTCTCCCAGAGAGCAACACAGAGTTGCAGTTTGTCAGCAGAAAAAAGGCCCAGAAACTTGTGAATGAGATTTCAGAGAACTAGGGCTGTAGAACAACTTAGTTTACGTAGGTAAAACCTGGCTAGAAAGAATATGCACATAAAAGCCTACGAAAAAGAAAAAGACACATTGTACCTTTACAGGGAGGATATCTGAGAAGTGGGTGTGGCTCACTGATGATGCCTTAAAAGGCAGAAATAGCTATCTGAGTCTCCCAGAGAGCAACACAGAGTTGCAGTTTGTCAGCAGAAAAAAGGCCCAGAAACTTGTGAATGAGATTTCACAGAACCAGGGCTGTAGAACAACTTAGTTTACGTAGGTAAAACCTGGCTAGAAAGAATATGCACATAAAAGCCTACGAAAAAGAAAAAGACACATGGTACCTTTACAGGGAGGATATCTGAGAAGTGGGTGTGGCTCACTGATGATGCCTTAAAAGGCAGAAATAGCTATCCGAGTCTCCCAGAGAGCAACACAGAGTTGCAGTTTGTCAGCAGAAAAAAGGCCCAGAAACTTGTGAACGAGATTTCACAGAACCAGGGCTGTAGAACAACTCAGTTTACGTAGGTAAAACCTGGCTAGAAAGAATATGCACATAAAAGCCTACGAAAAAGAAAAAGACACATTGTACCTTTACAGGGAGGATATCTGAGAAGTGGGTGTGGCTCACTGATGATGCCTTAAAAGGCAGAAATAGCTATCTGAGTCTCCCAGAGAGCAACACAGAGTTGCAGTTTGTCAGCAGAAAAAAGGCCCAGAAACTTGTGAATGAGATTTCACAGAACCAGGGCTGTAGAACAACTTAGTTTACGTAGGTAAAACCTGGCTAGAAAGAATATGCACATAAAAGCCTACGAAAAAGAAAAAGACACATTGTACCTTTACAGGGAGGATATCTGAGAAGTGGGTGTGGCTCACTGATGATGCCTTAAAAGGCAGAAATAGCTATCTGAGTCTCCCAGAGAGCAACACAGAGTTGCAGTTTGTCAGCAGAAAAAAGGCCCAGAAACTTGTGAATGAGATTTCACAGAACCAGGGATGTAGAACAACTTAGTTTACGTAGGTAAAACCTGGCTAGAAAGAATATGCACATAAAAGCCTACGAAAAAGAAAAAGACACATTGTACCTTTACAGGGAGGATATCTGAGAAGTGGGTGTGGCTCACTGATAATGCCTTAAAAGGCAGAAATAGCTATCTGAGTCTCCCAGAGAGCAACACAGAGTTGCAGTTTGTCAGCAGAAAAAAGGCCCAGAAACTTGTGAATGAGATTTCACAGAACCAGGGATGTAGAACAACTTAGTTTACGTAGGTAAAACCTGGCTAGAAAGAATATGCACATAAAAGCCTACGAAAAAGAAAAAGACACATTGTACCTTTACAGGGAGGATATCTGAGAAGTGGGTGTGGCTCACTGATGATGCCTTAAAAGGCAGAAATAGCTATCTGAGTCTCCCAGAGAGCAACACAGAGTTGCAGTTTGTCAGCAGAAAAAAGGCCCAGAAACTTGTGAATGAGATTTCACAGAACCAGGGCTGTAGAACAATTTAGTTTACGTAGGTAAAACCTGGCTAGAAAGAATATGCACATAAAAGCCTACGAAAAAGAAAAAGACACATTGTACCTTTACAGGGAGGATATCTGAGAAGTGGGTGTGGCTCACTGATGATGCCTTAAAAGGCAGAAATAGCTATCTGAGTCTCCCAGAGAGCAACACAGAGTTGCAGTTTGTCAGCAGAAAAAAGGCCCAGAAACTTGTGAATGAGATTTCACAGAACCAGGGCTGTAGAACAACTTAGCTTATGTAGGTAAAACCTGGCTAGAAAGAATATGCACATAAAAGCCTACGAAAAAGAAAAAGACACATTGTACCTTTACAGGGAGGATATCTGAGAAGTGGGTGTGGCTCACTGATGATGCCTTAAAAGGCAGAAATAGCTATCTGAGTCTCCCAGAGAGCAACACAGAGTTGCAGTTTGTCAGCAGAAAAAAGGCCCAGAAACTTGTGAATGAGATTTCACAGAACCAGGGCTGTAGAACAACTTAGTTTACGTAGGTAAAACCTGGCTAGAAAGAATATGCACATAAAAGCCTACGAAAAAGAAAAAGACACATTGTACCTTTACAGGGAGGATATCTGAGAAGTGGGTGTGGCTCACTGATGATGCCTTAAAAGGCAGAAATAGCTATCTGAGTCTCCCAGAGAGCAACACAGAGTTGCAGTTTGTCAGCAGAAAAAAGGCCCAGAAACTTGTGAATGAGATTTCACAGAACCAGGGCTGTAGAACAACTTAGTTTACGTAGGTAAAACCTGGCTAGAAAGAATATGCACATAAAAGCCTACGAAAAAGAAAAAGACACATTGTACCTTTACAGGGAGGATATCTGAGAAGTGGGTGTGGCTCACTGATGATGCCTTAAAAGGCAGAAATAGCTATCTGAGTCTCCCAGAGAGCAACACAGAGTTGCAGTTTGTCAGCAGAAAAAAGGCCCAGAAACTTGTGAATGAGATTTCACAGAACCAGGGCTGTAGAACAACTTAGTTTACGTAGGTAAAACCTGGCTAGAAAGAATATGCACATAAAAGCCTACGAAAAAGAAAAAGACACATTGTACCTTTACAGGGAGGATATCTGAGAAGTGGGTGTGGCTCACTGATGATGCCTTAAAAGGCAGAAATAGCTATCTGAGTCTCCCAGAGAGCAACACAGAGTTGCAGTTTGTCAGCAGAAAAAAGGCCCAGAAACTTGTGAATGAGATTTCACAGAACCAGGGCTGTAGAACAACTTAGCTTACGTAGGTAAAACCTGGCTAGAAAGAATATGCACATAAAAGCCTACGAAAAAGAAAAAGACACATTGTACCTTTACAGGGAGGATATCTGAGAAGTGGGTGTGGCTCACTGATGATGCCTTAAAAGGCAGAAATAGCTATCTGAGTCTCCCAGAGAGCAACACAGAGTTGCAGTTTGTCAGCAGAAAAAAGGCCCAGAAACTTGTGAATGAGATTTCACAGAACCAGGGCTGTAGAACAACTTAGTTTACGTAGGTAAAACCTGGCTAGAAAGAATATGCACATAAAAGCCTACGAAAAAGAAAAAGACACATTGTACCTTTACAGGGAGGATATCTGAGAAGTGGGTGTGGCTCACTGATGATGCCTTAAAAGGCAGAAATAGCTATCTGAGTCTCCCAGAGAGCAACACAGAGTTGCAGTTTGTCAGCAGAAAAAAGGCCCAGAAACTTGTGAATGAGATTTCACAGAACCAGGGATGTAGAACAACTTAGTTTACGTAGGTAAAACCTGGCTAGAAAGAATATGCACATAAAAGCCTACGAAAAAGAAAAAGACACATTGTACCTTTACAGGGAGGATATCTGAGAAGTGGGTGTGGCTCACTGATGATGCCTTAAAAGGCAGAAATAGCTATCTGAGTCTCCCAGAGAGCAACACAGAGTTGCAGTTTGTCAGCAGAAAAAAGGCCCAGAAACTTGTGAATGAGATTTCACAGAACCAGGGCTGTAGAACAACTTAGTTTACGTAGGTAAAACCTGGCTAGAAAGAATATGCACATAAAAGCCTACGAAAAAGAAAAAGACACATTGTACCTTTACAGGGAGGATATCTGAGAAGTGGGTGTGGCTCACTGATGATGCCTTAAAAGGCAGAAATAGCTATCTGAGTCTCCCAGAGAGCAACACAGAGTTGCAGTTTGTCAGCAGAAAAAAGGCCCAGAAACTTGTGAATGAGATTTCACAGAACCAGGGCTGTAGAACAACTTAGCTTACGTAGGTAAAACCTGGCTAGAAAGAATATGCACATAAAAGCCTACGAAAAAGAAAAAGACACATTGTACCTTTACAGGGAGGATATCTGAGAAGTGGGTGTGGCTCACTGATGATGCCTTAAAAGGCAGAAATAGCTATCTGAGTCTCCCAGAGAGCAACACAGAGTTGCAGTTTGTCAGCAGAAAAAAGGCCCAGAAACTTGTGAATGAGATTTCACAGAACCAGGGCTGTAGAACAACTTAGTTTACGTAGGTAAAACCTGGCTAGAAAGAATATGCACATAAAAACCTACGAAAAAGAAAAAGACACATTGTACCTTTACAGGGAGGATATCTGAGAAGTGGGTGTGGCTCACTGATGATGCCTTAAAAGGCAGAAATAGCTATCTGAGTCTCCCAGAGAGCAACATAGAGTTGCAGTTTGTCAGCAGAAAAAAGGCCCAGAAACTTGTGAATGAGATTTCACAGAACCAGGGATGTAGAACAACTTAGTTTACGTAGGTAAAACCTGGCTAGAAAGAATATGCACATAAAAGCCTACGAAAAAGAAAAAGACACATTGTACCTTTACAGGGAGGATATCTGAGAAGTGGGTGTGGCTCACTGATGATGCCTTAAAAGGCAGAAATAGCTATCTGAGTCTCCCAGAGAGCAACACAGAGTTGCAGTTTGTCAGCAGAAAAAAGGCCCAGAAACTTGTGAATGAGATTTCACAGAACCAGGGCTGTAGAACAACTTAGTTTACGTAGGTAAAACCTGGCTAGAAAGAATATGCACATAAAAACCTACGAAAAAGAAAAAGACACATTGTACCTTTACAGGGAGGATATCTGAGAAGTGGGTGTGGCTCACTGATGATGCCTTAAAAGGCAGAAATAGCTATCTGAGTCTCCCAGAGAGCAACATAGAGTTGCAGTTTGTCAGCAGAAAAAAGGCCCAGAAACTTGTGAATGAGATTTCACAGAACCAGGGATGTAGAACAACTTAGTTTACGTAGGTAAAACCTGGCTAGAAAGAATATGCACATAAAAGCCTACGAAAAAGAAAAAGACACATTGTACCTTTACAGGGAGGATATCTGAGAAGTGGGTGTGGCTCACTGATGATGCCTTAAAAGGCAGAAATAGCTATCTGAGTCTCCCAGAGAGCAACACAGAGTTGCAGTTTGTCAGCAGAAAAAAGGCCCAGAAACTTGTGAATGAGATTTCACAGAACCAGGGATGTAGAACAACTTAGTTTACGTAGGTAAAACCTGGCTAGAAAGAATATGCACATAAAAGCCTACGAAAAAGAAAAAGACACATTGTACCTTTACAGGGAGGATATCTGAGAAGTGGGTGTGGCTCACTGATGATGCCTTAAAAGGCAGAAATAGCTATCTGAGTCTCCCAGAGAGCAACACAGAGTTGCAGTTTGTCAGCAGAAAAAAGGCCCAGAAACTTGTGAATGAGATTTCACAGAACCAGGGATGTAGAACAACTTAGTTTACGTAGGTAAAACCTGGCTAGAAAGAATATGCACATAAAAGCCTACGAAAAAGAAAAAGACACATTGTACCTTTACAGGGAGGATATCTGAGAAGTGGGTGTGCCTCACTGATGATGCCTTAAAAGGCAGAAATAGCTATCTGAGTCTCCCAGAGAACAACACAGAGTTGCAGTTTGTCAGCAGAAAAAAGGCCCAGAAACTTGTGAATGAGATTTCACAGAACCAGGGCTGTAGAACAACTTAGTTTACGTAGGGAAAACCTGGCTAGAAAGAATATGCACATAAAAGCCTACGAAAAAGAAAAAGACACATTGTACCTTTACAGGGAGGATATCTGAGAAGTGGGTGTGGCTCACTGATGATGCCTTAAAAGGCAGAAATAGCTATCTGAGTCTCCCAGAGAGCAACACAGAGTTGCAGTTTGTCAGCAGAAAAAAGGCCCAGAAACTTGTGAATGAGATTTCACAGAACCAGGGCTGTAGAACAACTTAGCTTACGTAGGTAAAACCTGGCTAGAAAGAATATGCACATAAAAGCCTACGAAAAAGAAAAAGACACATTGTACCTTTACAGGGAGGATATCTGAGAAGTGGGTGTGGCTCACTGATGATGCCTTAAAAGGCAGAAATAGCTATCTGAGTCTCCCAGAGAGCAACACAGAGTTGCAGTTTGTCAGCAGAAAAAAGGCCCAGAAACTTGTGAATGAGATTTCACAGAACCAGGGCTGTAGAACAACTTAGCTTACGTAGGTAAAACCTGGCTAGAAAGAATATGCACATAAAAGCCTACGAAAAAGAAAAAGACACATTGTACCTTTACAGGGAGGATATCTGAGAAGTGGGTGTGGCTCACTGATGATGCCTTAAAAGGCAGAAATAGCTATCTGAGTCTCCCAGAGAGCAACACAGAGTTGCAGTTTGTCAGCAGAAAAAAGGCCCAGAAACTTGTGAATGAGATTTCACAGAACCAGGGCTGTAGAACAACTTAGTTTACGTAGGTAAAACCTGGCTAGAAAGAATATGCACATAAAAGCCTACGAAAAAGAAAAAGACACATTGTACCTTTACAGGGAGGATATCTGAGAAGTGGGTGTGGCTCACTGATGATGCCTTAAAAGGCAGAAATAGCTATCTGAGTCTCCCAGAGAGCAACACAGAGTTGCAGTTTGTCAGCAGAAAAAAGGCCCAGAAACTTGTGAATGAGATTTCACAGAACCAGGGATGTAGAACAACTTAGTTTACGTAGGTAAAACCTGGCTAGAAAGAATATGCACATAAAAGCCTACGAAAAAGAAAAAGACACATTGTACCTTTACAGGGAGGATATCTGAGAAGTGGGTGTGGCTCACTGATGATGCCTTAAAAGGCAGAAATAGCTATCTGAGTCTCCCAGAGAGCAACACAGAGTTGCAGTTTGTCAGCAGAAAAAAGGCCCAGAAACTTGTGAATGAGATTTCACAGAACCAGGGCTGTAGAACAGCTTAGTTTACGTAGGGAAAACCTGGCTAGAAAGAATATGCACATAAAAGCCTACGAAAAAGAAAAAGACACATTGTACCTTTACAGGGAGGATATCTGAGAAGTGGGTGTGGCTCACTGATGATGCCTTAAAAGGCAGAAATAGCTATCTGAGTCTCCCAGAGAGCAACACAGAGTTGCAGTTTGTCAGCAGAAAAAAGGCCCAGAAACTTGTGAATGAGATTTCACAGAACCAGGGCTGTAGAACAACTTAGTTTACGTAGGTAAAACCTGGCTAGAAAGAATATGCACATAAAAGCCTACGAAAAAGAAAAAGACACATTGTACCTTTACAGGGAGGATATCTGAGAAGTGGGTGTGGCTCACTGATGATGCCTTAAAAGGCAGAAATAGCTATCTGAGTCTCCCAGAGAGCAACACAGAGTTGCAGTTTGTCAGCAGAAAAAAGGCCCAGAAACTTGTGAATGAGATTTCACAGAACCAGGGCTGTAGAACAACTTAGCTTACGTCGGTAAAACCTGGCTAGAAAGAATATGCACATAAAAGCCTACGAAAAAGAAAAAGACACATTGTACCTTTACAGGGAGGATATCTGAGAAGTGGGTGTGGCTCACTGATGATGCCTTAAAAGGCAGAAATAGCTATCTGAGTCTCCCAGAGAGCAACACAGAGTTGCAGTTTGTCAGCAGAAAAAAGGCCCAGAAACTTGTGAATGAGATTTCACAGAACCAGGGCTGTAGAACAACTTAGTTTACGTAGGGAAAACCTGGCTAGAAAGAATATGCACATAAAAGCCTACGAAAAAGAAAAAGACACATTGTACCTTTACAGGGAGGATATCTGAGAAGTGGGTGTGGCTCACTGATGATGCCTTAAAAGGCAGAAATAGCTATCTGAGTCTCCCAGAGAGCAACACAGAGTTGCAGTTTGTCAGCAGAAAAAAGGCCCAGAAACTTGTGAATGAGATTTCACAGAACCAGGGCTGTAGAACAACTTAGTTTACGTAGGTAAAACCTGGCTAGAAAGAATATGCACATAAAAGCCTACGAAAAAGAAAAAGACACATTGTACCTTTACAGGGAGGATATCTGAGAAGTGGGTGTGGCTCACTGATGATGCCTTAAAAGGCAGAAATAGCTATCTGAGTCTCCCAGAGAGCAACACAGAGTTGCAGTTTGTCAGCAGAAAAAAGGCCCAGAAACTTGTGAATGAGATTTCACAGAACCAGGGCTGTAGAACAACTTAGTTTACGTATGTAAAACCTGGCTAGAAAGAATATGCACATAAAAGCCTACGAAAAAGAAAAAGACACATTGTACCTTTACAGGGAGGATATCTGAGAAGTGGGTGTGGCTCACTGATGATGCCTTAAAAGGCAGAAATAGCTATCTGAGTCTCCCAGAGAGCAACACAGAGTTGCAGTTTGTCAGCAGAAAAAAGGCCCAGAAACTTGTGAATGAGATTTCACAGAACCAGGGCTGTAGAACAACTTAGTTTACGTAGGTAAAACCTGGCTAGAAAGAATATGCACATAAAAGCCTACGAAAAAGAAAAAGACACATAGTACCTTTACAGGGAGGATATCTGAGAAGTGGGTGTGGCTCACTGATGATGCCTTAAAAGGCAGAAATAGCTATCTGAGTCTCCCAGAGAGCAACACAGAGTTGCAGTTTGTCAGCAGAAAAAAGGCCCAGAAACTTGTGAATGAGATTTCACAGAACCAGGGCTGTAGAACAACTTAGTTTACGTAGGTAAAACCTGGCTAGAAAGAATATGCACATAAAAGCCTACGAAAAAGAAAAAGACACATTGTACCTTTACAGGGAGGATATCTGAGAAGTGGGTGTGGCTCACTGATGATGCCTTAAAAGGCAGAAATAGCTATCTGAGTCTCCCAGAGAGCAACACAGAGTTGCAGTTTGTCAGCAGAAAAAAGGCCCAGAAACTTGTGAATGAGATTTCACAGAACCAGGGCTGTAGAACAACTGAGCTTACGTAGGTAAAACCTGGCTAGAAAGAATATGCACATAAAAGCCTACGAAAAAGAAAAGGTCATATTGTACCTTTACAGGGAGGATATCTGAGAAGTGGGTGTGGCTCACTGATGATGCCTTAAAACCAGAAATAGCTATCTGAGTCTCCCAGAGAGCAACACAGAGTTGCAGTTTGTCAGCAGAAAAAAGGCCCAGAAACTTGTGAATGAGATTTCACAGAACCAGGGCTGTAGAACAACTTAGCTTACGTAGGTAAAACCTGGCTAGAAAGAATATGCACATAAAAGCCTACGAAAAAGAAAAAGACACATTGTACCTTTACAGGGAGGATATCTGAGAAGTGGGTGTGGCTCACTGATGATGCCTTAAAAGGCAGAAATAGCTATCTGAGTCTCCCAGAGAGCAACACAGAGTTGCAGTTTGTCAGCAGAAAAAAGGCCCAGAAACTTGTGAATGAGATTTCACAGAACCAGGGCTGTAGAAAAACTTAGCTTACGTAGGTAAAACCTGGCTAGAAAGAATATGCACATAAAAGCCTACGAAAAAGAAAAAGACACATTGTACCTTTACAGGGAGGATATCTGAGAAGTGGGTGTGGCTCACTGATGATGCCTTAAAAGGCAGAAATAGCTATCTGAGTCTCCCAGAGAGCAACACAGAGTTGCAGTTTGTCAGCAGAGAAAAGGCCCAGAAACTTGTGAATGAGATTTCACAGAACCAGGGCTGTAGAACAACTTAGTTTACGTAGGTAAAACCTGGCTAGAAAGAATATGCACATAAAAGCCTACGAAAAAGAAAAGGTCATATTGTACCTTTACAGGGAGGATATCTGAGAAGTGGGTGTGGCTCACTGATGATGCCTTAAAAGGCAGAAATAGCTATCTGAGTCTCCCAGAGAGCAACACAGAGTTGCAGTTTGTCAGCAGAAAAAAGGCCCAGAAACTTGTGAATGAGATTTCACAGAACCAGGGCTGTAGAACAACTTAGCTTACGTAGGTAAAACCTGGCTAGAAAGAATATGCACATAAAAGCCTACGAAAAAGAAAAAGACACATTGTACCTTTACAGGGAGGATATCTGAGAAGTGGGTGTGGCTCACTGATGATGCCTTAAAAGGCAGAAATAGCTATCTGAGTCTCCCAGAGAGCAACACAGAGTTGCAGTTTGTCAGCAGAAAAAAGGCCCAGAAACTTGTGAATGAGATTTCACAGAACCAGGGCTGTAGAAAAACTTAGCTTACGTAGGTAAAACCTGGCTAGAAAGAATATGCACATAAAAGCCTACGAAAAAGAAAAAGACACATTGTACCTTTACAGGGAGGATATCTGAGAAGTGGGTGTGGCTCACTGATGATGCCTTAAAAGGCAGAAATAGCTATCTGAGTCTCCCAGAGAGCAACACAGAGTTGCAGTTTGTCAGCAGAAAAAAGGCCCAGAAACTTGTGAATGAGATTTCACAGAACCAGGGCTGTAGAACAACTTAGTTTACGTAGGTAAAACCTGGCTAGAAAGAATATGCACATAAAAGCCTACGAAAAAGAAAAAGACACATTGTACCTTTACAGGGAGGATATCTGAGAAGTGGGTGTGGCTCACTGATGATGCCTTAAAAGGCAGAAATAGCTATCTGAGTCTCCCAGAGAGCAACACAGAGTTGCAGTTTGTCAGCAGAAAAAAGGCCCAGAAACTTGTGAATGAGATTTCACAGAACCAGGGATGTAGAACAACTTAGTTTACGTAGGTAAAACCTGGCTAGAAAGAATATGCACATAAAAGCCTACGAAAAAGAAAAAGACACATTGTACCTTTACAGGGAGGATATCTGAGAAGTGGGTGTGGCTCACTGATGATGCCTTAAAAGGCAGAAATAGCTATCTGAGTCTCCCAGAGAGCAACACAGAGTTGCAGTTTGTCAGCAGAAAAAAGGCCCAGAAACTTGTGAATGAGATTTCACAGAACCAGGGCTGTAGAACAACTTAGTTTACGTAGGTAAAACCTGGCTAGAAAGAATATGCACATAAAAGCCTACGAAAAAGAAAAAGACACATTGTACCGTTACAGGGAGGATATCTGAGAAGTGGGTGTGCCTCACTGATGATGCCTTAAAAGGCAGAAATAGCTATCTGAGTCTCCCAGAGAGCAACACAGAGTTGCAGTTTGTCAGCAGAAAAAAGGCCCAGAAACTTGTGAATGAGATTTCACAGAACCAGGGCTGTAGAACAACTGAGCTTACGTAGGTAAAACCTGGCTAGAAAGAATATGCACATAAAAGCCTACGAAAAAGAAAAGGTCATATTGTACCTTTACAGGGAGGATATCTGAGAAGTGGGTGTGGCTCACTGATGATGCCTTAAAAGGCAGAAATAGCTATCTGAGTCTCCCAGAGAGCAACACAGAGTTGCAGTTTGTCAGCAGAAAAAAGGCCCAGAAACTTGTGAATGAGATTTCACAGAACCAGGGCTGTAGAACAACTTAGCTTACGTAGGTAAAACCTGGCTAGAAAGAATATGCACATAAAAGCCTACGAAAAAGAAAAAGACACATTGTACCTTTACAGGGAGGATATCTGAGAAGTGGGTGTGGCTCACTGATGATGCCTTAAAAGGCAGAAATAGCTATCTGAGTCTCCCAGAGAGCAACACAGAGTTGCAGTTTGTCAGCAGAAAAAAGGCCCAGAAACTTGTGAATGAGATTTCACAGAACCAGGGCTGTAGAACAACTTAGCTTACGTAGGTAAAACCTGGCTAGAAAGAATATGCACATAAAAGCCTACGAAAAAGAAAAAGACACATTGTACCTTTACAGGGAGGATATCTGAGAAGTGGGTGTGGCTCACTGATGATGCCTTAAAAGGCAGAAATAGCTATCTGAGTCTCCCAGAGAGCAACACAGAGTTGCAGTTTGTCAGCAGAAAAAAGGCCCAGAAACTTGTGAATGAGATTGCACAGAACCAGGGCTGTAGAAAAACTTAGCTTACGTAGGTAAAACCTGGCTAGAAAGAATATGCACATAAAAGCCTACGAAAAAGAAAAAGACACATTGTACCTTTACAGGGAGGATATCTGAGAAGTGGGTGTGGCTCACTGATGATGCCTTAAAAGGCAGAAATAGCTATCTGAGTCTCCCAGAGAGCAACACAGAGTTGCAGTTTGTCAGCAGAAAAAAGGCCCAGAAACTTGTGAATGAGATTTCACAGAACCAGGGCTGTAGAACAACTTAGTTTACGTAGGTAAAACCTGGCTAGAAAGAATATGCACATAAAAGCCTATGAAAAAGAAAAAGACACATTGTACCTTTACAGGGAGGATATCTGAGAAGTGGGTGTGGCTCACTGATGATGCCTTAAAAGGCAGAAATAGCTATCTGAGTCTCCCAGAGAGCAACACAGAGTTGCAGTTTGTCAGCAGAAAAAAGGCCCAGAAACTTGTGAATGAGATTTCACAGAACCAGGGCTGTAGAACAACTTAGCTTACGTAGGTAAAACCTGGCTAGAAAGAATATGCACATAAAAGCCTACGAAAAAGAGAAAGACACATTGTACCTTTACAGGGAGGATATCTGAGAAGTGGGTGTGGCTCACTGATGATGCCTTAAAAGGCAGAAATAGCTATCTGAGTCTCCCAGAGAGCAACACAGAGTTGCAGTTTGTCAGCAGAAAAAAGGCCCAGAAACTTGTGAATGAGATTTCACAGAACCAGGGCTGTAGAACAACTTAGTTTACGTAGGTAAAACCTGGCTAGAAAGAATATGCACATAAAAGCCTACGAAAAAGAAAAGGTCATATTGTACCTTTACAGGGAGGATATCTGAGAAGTGGGTGTGGCTCACTGATGATGCCTTAAAAGGCAGAAATAGCTATCTGAGTCTCCCAGAGAGCAACACAGAGTTGCAGTTTGTCAGCAGAAAAAAGGCCCAGAAACTTGTGAATGAGATTTCACAGAACCAGGGCTGTAGAACAACTTAGCTTACGTAGGTAAAACCTGGCTAGAAAGAATATGCACATAAAAGCCTACGAAAAAGAAAAAGACACATAGTACCTTTACAGGGAGGATATCTGAGAAGTGGGTGTGGCTCACTGATGATGCCTTAAAAGGCAGAAATAGCTATCTGAGTCTCCCAGAGAGCAACACAGAGTTGCAGTTAGTCAGCAGAAAAAAGGCCCAGAAACTTG
Organism: Pituophis catenifer annectens; assembly: GCF_029215685.1. Lineage (NCBI taxonomy): Eukaryota > Metazoa > Chordata > Lepidosauria > Squamata > Colubridae > Pituophis > Pituophis catenifer. The sequence goes on along the minus strand of NW_027256929.1, from coordinate 182,256 downwards.
TGAATGAGATTTCACAGAACCAGGGCTGTAGAACAACTGAGCTTACGTAGGTAAAACCTGGCTAGAAAGAATATGCACATAAAAGCCTACGAAAAAGAAAAGGTCATATTGTACCTTTACAGGGAGGATATCTGAGAAGTGGGTGTGGCTCACTGATGATGCCTTAAAACCAGAAATAGCTATCTGAGTCTCCCAGAGAGCAACACAGAGTTGCAGTTTGTCAGCAGAAAAAAGGCCCAGAAACTTGTGAATGAGATTTCACAGAACCAGGGCTGTAGAACAACTTAGCTTACGTAGGTAAAACCTGGCTAGAAAGAATATGCACATAAAAGCCTACGAAAAAGAAAAAGACACATTGTACCTTTACAGGGAGGATATCTGAGAAGTGGGTGTGGCTCACTGATGATGCCTTAAAAGGCAGAAATAGCTATCTGAGTCTCCCAGAGAGCAACACAGAGTTGCAGTTTGTCAGCAGAAAAAAGGCCCAGAAACTTGTGAATGAGATTTCACAGAACCAGGGCTGTAGAAAAACTTAGCTTACGTAGGTAAAACCTGGCTAGAAAGAATATGCACATAAAAGCCTACGAAAAAGAAAAAGACACATTGTACCTTTACAGGGAGGATATCTGAGAAGTGGGTGTGGCTCACTGATGATGCCTTAAAAGGCAGAAATAGCTATCTGAGTCTCCCAGAGAGCAACACAGAGTTGCAGTTTGTCAGCAGAGAAAAGGCCCAGAAACTTGTGAATGAGATTTCACAGAACCAGGGCTGTAGAACAACTTAGTTTACGTAGGTAAAACCTGGCTAGAAAGAATATGCACATAAAAGCCTACGAAAAAGAAAAGGTCATATTGTACCTTTACAGGGAGGATATCTGAGAAGTGGGTGTGGCTCACTGATGATGCCTTAAAAGGCAGAAATAGCTATCTGAGTCTCCCAGAGAGCAACACAGAGTTGCAGTTTGTCAGCAGAAAAAAGGCCCAGAAACTTGTGAATGAGATTTCACAGAACCAGGGCTGTAGAACAACTTAGCTTACGTAGGTAAAACCTGGCTAGAAAGAATATGCACATAAAAGCCTACGAAAAAGAAAAAGACACATTGTACCTTTACAGGGAGGATATCTGAGAAGTGGGTGTGGCTCACTGATGATGCCTTAAAAGGCAGAAATAGCTATCTGAGTCTCCCAGAGAGCAACACAGAGTTGCAGTTTGTCAGCAGAAAAAAGGCCCAGAAACTTGTGAATGAGATTTCACAGAACCAGGGCTGTAGAAAAACTTAGCTTACGTAGGTAAAACCTGGCTAGAAAGAATATGCACATAAAAGCCTACGAAAAAGAAAAAGACACATTGTACCTTTACAGGGAGGATATCTGAGAAGTGGGTGTGGCTCACTGATGATGCCTTAAAAGGCAGAAATAGCTATCTGAGTCTCCCAGAGAGCAACACAGAGTTGCAGTTTGTCAGCAGAAAAAAGGCCCAGAAACTTGTGAATGAGATTTCACAGAACCAGGGCTGTAGAACAACTTAGTTTACGTAGGTAAAACCTGGCTAGAAAGAATATGCACATAAAAGCCTACGAAAAAGAAAAAGACACATTGTACCTTTACAGGGAGGATATCTGAGAAGTGGGTGTGGCTCACTGATGATGCCTTAAAAGGCAGAAATAGCTATCTGAGTCTCCCAGAGAGCAACACAGAGTTGCAGTTTGTCAGCAGAAAAAAGGCCCAGAAACTTGTGAATGAGATTTCACAGAACCAGGGATGTAGAACAACTTAGTTTACGTAGGTAAAACCTGGCTAGAAAGAATATGCACATAAAAGCCTACGAAAAAGAAAAAGACACATTGTACCTTTACAGGGAGGATATCTGAGAAGTGGGTGTGGCTCACTGATGATGCCTTAAAAGGCAGAAATAGCTATCTGAGTCTCCCAGAGAGCAACACAGAGTTGCAGTTTGTCAGCAGAAAAAAGGCCCAGAAACTTGTGAATGAGATTTCACAGAACCAGGGCTGTAGAACAACTTAGTTTACGTAGGTAAAACCTGGCTAGAAAGAATATGCACATAAAAGCCTACGAAAAAGAAAAAGACACATTGTACCGTTACAGGGAGGATATCTGAGAAGTGGGTGTGCCTCACTGATGATGCCTTAAAAGGCAGAAATAGCTATCTGAGTCTCCCAGAGAGCAACACAGAGTTGCAGTTTGTCAGCAGAAAAAAGGCCCAGAAACTTGTGAATGAGATTTCACAGAACCAGGGCTGTAGAACAACTGAGCTTACGTAGGTAAAACCTGGCTAGAAAGAATATGCACATAAAAGCCTACGAAAAAGAAAAGGTCATATTGTACCTTTACAGGGAGGATATCTGAGAAGTGGGTGTGGCTCACTGATGATGCCTTAAAAGGCAGAAATAGCTATCTGAGTCTCCCAGAGAGCAACACAGAGTTGCAGTTTGTCAGCAGAAAAAAGGCCCAGAAACTTGTGAATGAGATTTCACAGAACCAGGGCTGTAGAACAACTTAGCTTACGTAGGTAAAACCTGGCTAGAAAGAATATGCACATAAAAGCCTACGAAAAAGAAAAAGACACATTGTACCTTTACAGGGAGGATATCTGAGAAGTGGGTGTGGCTCACTGATGATGCCTTAAAAGGCAGAAATAGCTATCTGAGTCTCCCAGAGAGCAACACAGAGTTGCAGTTTGTCAGCAGAAAAAAGGCCCAGAAACTTGTGAATGAGATTTCACAGAACCAGGGCTGTAGAACAACTTAGCTTACGTAGGTAAAACCTGGCTAGAAAGAATATGCACATAAAAGCCTACGAAAAAGAAAAAGACACATTGTACCTTTACAGGGAGGATATCTGAGAAGTGGGTGTGGCTCACTGATGATGCCTTAAAAGGCAGAAATAGCTATCTGAGTCTCCCAGAGAGCAACACAGAGTTGCAGTTTGTCAGCAGAAAAAAGGCCCAGAAACTTGTGAATGAGATTGCACAGAACCAGGGCTGTAGAAAAACTTAGCTTACGTAGGTAAAACCTGGCTAGAAAGAATATGCACATAAAAGCCTACGAAAAAGAAAAAGACACATTGTACCTTTACAGGGAGGATATCTGAGAAGTGGGTGTGGCTCACTGATGATGCCTTAAAAGGCAGAAATAGCTATCTGAGTCTCCCAGAGAGCAACACAGAGTTGCAGTTTGTCAGCAGAAAAAAGGCCCAGAAACTTGTGAATGAGATTTCACAGAACCAGGGCTGTAGAACAACTTAGTTTACGTAGGTAAAACCTGGCTAGAAAGAATATGCACATAAAAGCCTATGAAAAAGAAAAAGACACATTGTACCTTTACAGGGAGGATATCTGAGAAGTGGGTGTGGCTCACTGATGATGCCTTAAAAGGCAGAAATAGCTATCTGAGTCTCCCAGAGAGCAACACAGAGTTGCAGTTTGTCAGCAGAAAAAAGGCCCAGAAACTTGTGAATGAGATTTCACAGAACCAGGGCTGTAGAACAACTTAGCTTACGTAGGTAAAACCTGGCTAGAAAGAATATGCACATAAAAGCCTACGAAAAAGAGAAAGACACATTGTACCTTTACAGGGAGGATATCTGAGAAGTGGGTGTGGCTCACTGATGATGCCTTAAAAGGCAGAAATAGCTATCTGAGTCTCCCAGAGAGCAACACAGAGTTGCAGTTTGTCAGCAGAAAAAAGGCCCAGAAACTTGTGAATGAGATTTCACAGAACCAGGGCTGTAGAACAACTTAGTTTACGTAGGTAAAACCTGGCTAGAAAGAATATGCACATAAAAGCCTACGAAAAAGAAAAGGTCATATTGTACCTTTACAGGGAGGATATCTGAGAAGTGGGTGTGGCTCACTGATGATGCCTTAAAAGGCAGAAATAGCTATCTGAGTCTCCCAGAGAGCAACACAGAGTTGCAGTTTGTCAGCAGAAAAAAGGCCCAGAAACTTGTGAATGAGATTTCACAGAACCAGGGCTGTAGAACAACTTAGCTTACGTAGGTAAAACCTGGCTAGAAAGAATATGCACATAAAAGCCTACGAAAAAGAAAAAGACACATTGTACCTTTACAGGGAGGATATCTGAGAAGTGGGTGTGGCTCACTGATGATGCCTTAAAAGGCAGAAATAGCTATCTGAGTCTCCCAGAGAGCAACACAGAGTTGCAGTTTGTCAGCAGAAAAAAGGCCCAGAAACTTGTGAATGAGATTTCACAGAACCAGGGCTGTAGAACAACTTAGTTTACGTAGGTAAAACCTGGCTAGAAAGAATATGCACATAAAAGCCTACGAAAAAGAAAAAGACACATTGTACCTTTACAGGGAGGATATCTGAGAAGTGGGTGTGGCTCACTGATGATGCCTTAAAAGGCAGAAATAGCTATCTGAGTCTCCCAGAGAGCAACACAGAGTTGCAGTTTGTCAGCAGAAAAAAGGCCCAGAAACTTGTGAATGAGATTTCACAGAACCAGGGCTGTAGAACAACTTAGTTTACGTAGGGAAAACCTGGCTAGAAAGAATATGCACATAAAAGCCTACGAAAAAGAAAAAGACACATTGTACCTTTACAGGGAGGATATCTGAGAAGTGGGTGTGGCTCACTGATGATGCCTTAAAAGGCAGAAATAGCTATCTGAGTCTCCCAGAGAGCAACACAGAGTTGCAGTTTGTCAGCAGAAAAAAGGCCCAGAAACTTGTGAATGAGATTTCACAGAACCAGGGCTGTAGAACAACTTAGTTTACGTAGGTAAAACCTGGCTAGAAAGAATATGCACATAAAAGCCTACGAAAAAGAAAAAGACACATTGTACCTTTACAGGGAGGATATCTGAGAAGTGGGTGTGGCTCACTGATGATGCCTTAAAAGGCAGAAATAGCTATCTGAGTCTCCCAGAGAGCAACACAGAGTTGCATTTTGTCAGCAGAAAAAAGGCCCAGAAACTTGTGAATGAGATTTCACAGAACCAGGGATGTAGAACAACTTAGTTTACGTAGGTAAAACCTGGCTAGAAAGAATATGCACATAAAAGCCTACGAAAAAGAAAAAGACACATTGTACCTTTACAGGGAGGATATCTGAGAAGTGGGTGTGGCTCACTGATGATGCCTTAAAAGGCAGAAATAGCTATCTGAGTCTCCCAGAGAGCAACACAGAGTTGCAGTTTGTCAGCAGAAAAAAGGCCCAGAAACTTGTGAATGAGATTTCACAGAACCAGGGCTGTAGAACAACTTAGTTTACGTAGGTAAAACCTGGCTAGAAAGAATATGCACATAAAAGCCTACGAAAAAGAAAAAGACACATTGTACCTTTACAGGGAGGATATCTGAGAAGTGGGTGTGGCTCACTGATGATGCCTTAAAAGGCAGAAATAGCTATCTGAGTCTCCCAGAGAGCAACACAGAGTTGCAGTTTGTCAGCAGAAAAAAGGCCCAGAAACTTGTGAATGAGATTTCACAGAACCAACGCTGTAGAACAACTTAGCTTACGTAGGTAAAACCTGGCTAGAAAGAATATGCACATAAAAGCCTACGAAAAAGAAAAAGACACATTGTACCTTTACAGGGAGGATATCTGAGAAGTGGGTGTGGCTCACTGATGATGCCTTAAAAGGCAGAAATAGCTATCTGAGTCTCCCAGAGAGCAACACAGAGTTGCAGTTTGTCAGCAGAAAAAAGGCCCAGAAACTTGTGAATGAGATTTCACAGAACCAGGGCTGTAGAACAACTTAGCTTACGTAGGTAAAACCTGGCTAGAAAGAATATGCACATAAAAGCCTGCGAAAAAGAAAAAGACACATTGTACCTTTACAGGGAGGATATCTGAGAAGTGGGTGTGGCTCACTGATGATGCCTTAAAAGGCAGAAATAGCTATCTGAGTCTCCCAGAGAGCAACACAGAGTTGCATTTTGTCAGCAGAAAAAAGGCCCAGAAACTTGTGAATGAGATTTCACAGAACCAAGGATGTAGAACCACTTAGTTTACGTAGGTAAAACCTGGCTAGAAAGAATATGCACATAAAAGCCTACGAAAAAGAAAAGGACATGTTGTACCTTTACAGGGAGGATATCTGAGAAGTGGGTGTGGCTCACTGATGATGCCTTAAAAGGCAGAAATAGCTATCTGAGTCTCCCAGAGAGCAACACAGAGTTGCAGTTTGTCAGCAGAAAAAAGGCCCAGAAACTTGTGAATGAGATTTCACAGAACCAGGGCTGTAGAACAACTTAGCTTACGTAGGTAAAACCTGGCTAGAAAGAATATGCACATAAAAGCCTACGAAAAAGAAAAAGACACATTGTACCTTTACAGGGAGGATATCTGAGAAGTGGGTGTGGCTCACTGATGATGCCTTAAAAGGCAGAAATAGCTATCTGAGTCTCCCAGAGAGCAACACAGAGTTGCAGTTTGTCAGCAGAAAAAAGGCCCAGAAACTTGTGAATGAGATTGCACAGAACCAGGGCTGTAGAAAAACTTAGCTTACGTAGGTAAAACCTGGCTAGAAAGAATATGCACATAAAAGCCTACGAAAAAGAAAAAGACACATTGTACCTTTACAGGGAGGATATCTGAGAAGTGGGTGTGGCTCACTGATGATGCCTTAAAAGGCAGAAATAGCTATCTGAGTCTCCCAGAGAGCAACACAGAGTTGCAGTTTGTCAGCAGAAAAAAGGCCCAGAAACTTGTGAATGAGATTTCACAGAACCAGGGCTGTAGAACAACTTAGTTTACGTAGGTAAAACCTGGCTAGAAAGAATATGCACATAAAAGCCTATGAAAAAGAAAAAGACACATTGTACCTTTACAGGGAGGATATCTGAGAAGTGGGTGTGGCTCACTGATGATGCCTTAAAAGGCAGAAATAGCTATCTGAGTCTCCCAGAGAGCAACACAGAGTTGCAGTTTGTCAGCAGAAAAAAGGCCCAGAAACTTGTGAATGAGATTTCACAGAACCAGGGCTGTAGAACAACTTAGCTTACGTAGGTAAAACCTGGCTAGAAAGAATATGCACATAAAAGCCTACGAAAAAGAGAAAGACACATTGTACCTTTACAGGGAGGATATCTGAGAAGTGGGTGTGGCTCACTGATGATGCCTTAAAAGGCAGAAATAGCTATCTGAGTCTCCCAGAGAGCAACACAGAGTTGCAGTTTGTCAGCAGAAAAAAGGCCCAGAAACTTGTGAATGAGATTTCACAGAACCAGGGCTGTAGAACAACTTAGTTTACGTAGGTAAAACCTGGCTAGAAAGAATATGCACATAAAAGCCTACGAAAAAGAAAAGGTCATATTGTACCTTTACAGGGAGGATATCTGAGAAGTGGGTGTGGCTCACTGATGATGCCTTAAAAGGCAGAAATAGCTATCTGAGTCTCCCAGAGAGCAACACAGAGTTGCAGTTTGTCAGCAGAAAAAAGGCCCAGAAACTTGTGAATGAGATTTCACAGAACCAGGGCTGTAGAACAACTTAGCTTACGTAGGTAAAACCTGGCTAGAAAGAATATGCACATAAAAGCCTACGAAAAAAAAAAAAAGACACATTGTACCTTTACAGGGAGGATATCTGAGAAGTGGGTGTGGCTCACTGATGATGCCTTAAAAGGCAGAAATAGCTATCTGAGTCTCCCAGAGAGCAACACAGAGTTGCAGTTTGTCAGCAGAAAAAAGGCCCAGAAACTTGTGAATGAGATTTCACAGAACCAGGGCTGTAGAACAACTTAGTTTACGTAGGTAAAACCTGGCTAGAAAGAATATGCACATAAAAGCCTACGAAAAAGAAAAAGACACATTGTACCTTTACAGGGAGGATATCTGAGAAGTGGGTGTGGCTCACTGATGATGCCTTAAAAGGCAGAAATAGCTATCTGAGTCTCCCAGAGAGCAACACAGAGTTGCAGTTTGTCAGCAGAAAAAAGGCCCAGAAACTTGTGAATGAGATTTCACAGAACCAGGGCTGTAGAACAACTGAGCTTACGTAGGTAAAACCTGGCTAGAAAGAATATGCACATAAAAGCCTACGAAAAAGAAAAGGTCATATTGTACCTTTACAGGGAGGATATCTGAGAAGTGGGTGTGGCTCACTGATGATGCCTTAAAAGGCAGAAATAGCTATCTGAGTCTCCCAGAGAGCAACACAGAGTTGCAGTTTGTCAGCAGAAAAAAGGCCCAGAAACTTGTGAATGAGATTTCACAGAACCAGGGCTGTAGAACAACTTAGCTTACGTAGGTAAAACCTGGCTAGAAAGAATATGCACATAAAAGCCTACGAAAAAGAAAAAGACACATTGTACCTTTACAGGGAGGATATCTGAGAAGTGGGTGTGGCTCACTGATGATGCCTTAAAAGGCAGAAATAGCTATCTGAGTCTCCCAGAGAGCAACACAGAGTTGCAGTTTGTCAGCAGAAAAAAGGCCCAGAAACTTGTGAATGAGATTTCACAGAACCAGGGCTGTAGAACAACTTAGTTTACGTAGGTAAAACCTGGCTAGAAAGAATATGCACATAAAAGCCTATGAAAAAGAAAAAGACACATTGTACCTTTACAGGGAGGATATCTGAGAAGTGGGTGTGGCTCACTGATGATGCCTTAAAAGGCAGAAATAGCTATCTGAGTCTCCCAGAGAGCAACACAGAGTTGCAGTTTGTCAGCAGAAAAAAGGCCCAGAAACTTGTGAATGAGATTTCACAGAACCAGGGCTGTAGAACAACTTAGCTTACGTAGGTAAAACCTGGCTAGAAAGAATATGCACATAAAAGCCTACGAAAAAGAGAAAGACACATTGTACCTTTACAGGGAGGATATCTGAGAAGTGGGTGTGGCTCACTGATGATGCCTTAAAAGGCAGAAATAGCTATCTGAGTCTCCCAGAGAGCAACACAGAGTTGCAGTTTGTCAGCAGAAAAAAGGCCCAGAAACTTGTGAATGAGATTTCACAGAACCAGGGCTGTAGAACAACTTAGTTTACGTAGGTAAAACCTGGCTAGAAAGAATATGCACATAAAAGCCTACGAAAAAGAAAAGGTCATATTGTACCTTTACAGGGAGGATATCTGAGAAGTGGGTGTGGCTCACTGATGATGCCTTAAAAGGCAGAAATAGCTATCTGAGTCTCCCAGAGAGCAACACAGAGTTGCAGTTTGTCAGCAGAAAAAAGGCCCAGAAACTTGTGAATGAGATTTCACAGAACCAGGGCTGTAGAACAACTTAGCTTACGTAGGTAAAACCTGGCTAGAAAGAATATGCACATAAAAGCCTACGAAAAAGAAAAAGACACATTGTACCTTTACAGGGAGGATATCTGAGAAGTGGGTGTGGCTCACTGATGATGCCTTAAAAGGCAGAAATAGCTATCTGAGTCTCCCAGAGAGCAACACAGAGTTGCAGTTTGTCAGCAGAAAAAAGGCCCAGAAACTTGTGAATGAGATTTCACAGAACCAGGGCTGTAGAACAACTTAATTTACGTAGGTAAAACCTGGCTAGAAAGAATATGCACATAAAAGCCTACGAAAAAGAAAAAGACACATTGTACCTTTACAGGGAGGATATCTGAGAAGTGGGTGTGGCTCACTGATGATGCCTTAAAAGGCAGAAATAGCTATCTGAGTCTCCCAGAGAGCAACACAGAGTTGCAGTTTGTCAGCAGAAAAAAGGCCCAGAAACTTGTGAATGAGATTTCACAGAACCAGGGCTGTAGAACAACTTAGTTTACGTAGGGAAAACCTGGCTAGAAAGAATATGCACATAAAAGCCTACGAAAAAGAAAAAGACACATTGTACCTTTACAGGGAGGATATCTGAGAAGTGGGTGTGGCTCACTGATGATGCCTTAAAAGGCAGAAATAGCTATCTGAGTCTCCCAGAGAGCAACACAGAGTTGCAGTTTGTCAGCAGAAAAAAGGCCCAGAAACTTGTGAATGAGATTTCACAGAACCAGGGCTGTAGAACAACTTAGTTTACGTAGGTAAAACCTGGCTAGAAAGAATATGCACATAAAAGCCTACGAAAAAGAAAAAGACACATTGTACCTTTACAGGGAGGATATCTGAGAAGTGGGTGTGGCTCACTGATGATGCCTTAAAAGGCAGAAATAGCTATCTGAGTCTCCCAGAGAGCAACACAGAGTTGCAGTTTGTCAGCAGAAAAAAGGCCCAGAAACTTGTGAATGAGATTTCACAGAACCAGGGATGTAGAACAACTTAGTTTACGTAGGTAAAACCTGGCTAGAAAGAATATGCACATAAAAGCCTACGAAAAAGAAAAAGACACATTGTACCTTTACAGGGAGGATATCTGAGAAGTGGGTGTGGCTCACTGATGATGCCTTAAAAGGCAGAAATAGCTATCTGAGTCTCCCAGAGAGCAACACAGAGTTGCAGTTTGTCAGCAGAAAAAAGGCCCAGAAACTTGTGAATGAGATTTCACAGAACCAGGGCTGTAGAACAACTTAGTTTACGTAGGTAAAACCTGGCTAGAAAGAATATGCACATAAAAGCCTACGAAAAAGAAAAAGACACATTGTACCTTTACAGGGAGGATATCTGAGAAGTGGGTGTGGCTCACTGATGATGCCTTAAAAGGCAGAAATAGCTATCTGAGTCTCCCAGAGAGCAACACAGAGTTGCAGTTTGTCAGCAGAAAAAAGGCCCAGAAACTTGTGAATGAGATTTCACAGAACCAGGGCTGTAGAACAACTTAGTTTACGTAGGTAAAACCTGGCTAGAAAGAATATGCACATAAAAGCCTACGAAAAAGAAAAAGACACATTGTACCTTTACAGGGAGGATATCTGAGAAGTGGGTGTGGCTCACTGATGATGCCTTAAAAGGCAGAAATAGCTATCTGAGTCTCCCAGAGAGCAACACAGAGTTGCAGTTTGTCAGCAGAAAAAAGGCCCAGAAACTTGTGAATGAGATTTCACAGAACCAGGGCTGTAGAACAACTGAGCTTACGTAGGTAAAACCTGGCTAGAAAGAATATGCACATAAAAGCCTACGAAAAAGAAAAGGTCATATTGTACCTTTACAGGGAGGATATCTGAGAAGTGGGTGTGGCTCACTGATGATGCCTTAAAAGGCAGAAATAGCTATCTGAGTCTCCCAGAGAGCAACACAGAGTTGCAGTTTGTCAGCAGAAAAAAGGCCCAGAAACTTGTGAATGAGATTTCACAGAACCAGGGCTGTAGAACAACTTAGCTTACGTAGGTAAAACCTGGCTACAAAGAATATGCACATAAAAGCCTACGAAAAAGAAAAAGACACATTGTACCTTTACAGGGAGGATATCTGAGAAGTGGGTGTGGCTCACTGATGATGCCTTAAAAGGCAGAAATAGCTATCTGAGTCTCCCAGAGAGCAACACAGAGTTGCAGTTTGTCAGCAGAAAAAAGGCCCAGAAACTTGTGAATGAGATTGCACAGAACCAGGGCTGTAGAAAAACTTAGCTTACGTAGGTAAAACCTGGCTAGAAAGAATATGCACATAAAAGCCTACGAAAAAGAAAAAGACACATTGTACCTTTACAGGGAGGATATCTGAGAAGTGGGTGTGGCTCACTGATGATGCCTTAAAAGGCAGAAATAGCTATCTGAGTCTCCCAGAGAGCAACACAGAGTTGCAGTTTGTCAGCAGAAAAAAGGCCCAGAAACTTGTGAATGAGATTTCACAGAACCAGGGCTGTAGAACAACTTAGTTTACGTAGGTAAAACCTGGCTAGAAAGAATATGCACATAAAAGCCTATGAAAAAGAAAAAGACACATTGTACCTTTACAGGGAGGATATCTGAGAAGTGGGTGTGGCTCACTGATGATGCCTTAAAAGGCAGAAATAGCTATCTGAGTCTCCCAGAGAGCAACACAGAGTTGCAGTTTGTCAGCAGAAAAAAGGCCCAGAAACTTGTGAATGAGATTTCACAGAACCAGGGCTGTAGAACAACTTAGCTTACGTAGGTAAAACCTGGCTAGAAAGAATATGCACATAAAAGCCTACGAAAAAGAAAAAGACACATTGTACCTTTACAGGGAGGATATCTGAGAAGTGGGTGTGGCTCACTGATGATGCCTTAAAAGGCAGAAATAGCTATCTGAGTCTCCCAGAGAGCAACACAGAGTTGCAGTTTGTCAGCAGAAAAAAGGCCCAGAAACTTGTGAATGAGATTTCACAGAACCAGGGCTGTAGAACAACTTAGTTTACGTAGGTAAAACCTGGCTAGAAAGAATATGCACATAAAAGCCTACGAAAAAGAAAAAGACACATTGTACCTTTACAGGGAGGATATCTGAGAAGTGGGTGTGGCTCACTGATGATGCCTTAAAAGGCAGAAATAGCTATCTGAGTCTCCCAGAGAGCAACACAGAGTTGCAGTTTGTCAGCAGAAAAAAGGCCCAGAAACTTGTGAATGAGATTTCACAGAACCAGGGCTGTAGAACAACTTAGTTTACGTAGGGAAAACCTGGCTAGAAAGAATATGCACATAAAAGCCTACGAAAAAGAAAAAGACACATTGTACCTTTACAGGGAGGATATCTGAGAAGTGGGTGTGGCTCACTGATGATGCCTTAAAAGGCAGAAATAGCTATCTGAGTCTCCCAGAGAGCAACACAGAGTTGCAGTTTGTCAGCAGAAAAAAGGCCCAGAAACTTGTGAATGAGATTTCACAGAACCAGGGCTGTAGAACAACTTAGCTTACGTAGGTAAAACCTGGCTAGAAAGAATATGCACATAAAAGCCTACGAAAAAGAAAAAGACACATTGTACCTTTACAGGGAGGATATCTGAGAAGTGGGTGTGGCTCACTGATGATGCCTTAAAAGGCAGAAATAGCTATCTGAGTCTCCCAGAGAGCAACACAGAGTTGCAGTTTGTCAGCAGAAAAAAGGCCCAGAAACTTGTGAATGAGATTTCACAGAACCAGGGATGTAGAACAACTTAGTTTACGTAGGTAAAACCTGGCTAGAAAGAATATGCACATAAAAGCCTACGAAAAAGAAAAAGACACATTGTACCTTTACAGGGAGGATATCTGAGAAGTGGGTGTGGCTCACTGATGATGCCTTAAAAGGCAGAAATAGCTATCTGAGTCTCCCAGAGAGCAACACAGAGTTGCAGTTTGTCAGCAGAAAAAAGGCCCAGAAACTTGTGAATGAGATTTCACAGAACCAGGGCTGTAGAACAACTTAGTTTACGTAGGTAAAACCTGGCTAGAAAGAATATGCACATAAAAGCCTACGAAAAAGAAAAAGACACATTGTACCTTTACAGGGAGGATATCTGAGAAGTGGGTGTGGCTCACTGATGATGCCTTAAAAGGCAGAAATAGCTATCTGAGTCTCCCAGAGAGCAACACAGAGTTGCAGTTTGTCAGCAGAAAAAAGGCCCAGAAACTTGTGAATGAGATTTCACAGAACCAGGGCTGTAGAACAACTTAGTTTACGTAGGTAAAACCTGGCTAGAAAGAATATGCACATAAAAGCCTACGAAAAAGAAAAAGACACATTGTACCTTTACAGGGAGGATATCTGAGAAGTGGGTGTGGCTCACTGATGATGCCTTAAAAGGCAGAAATAGCTATCTGAGTCTCCCAGAGAGCAACACAGAGTTGCAGTTTGTCAGCAGAAAAAAGGCCCAGAAACTTGTGAATGAGATTTCACAGAACCAGGGCTGTAGAACAACTGAGCTTACGTAGGTAAAACTAGGCTAGAAAGAATATGCACATAAAAGCCTACGAAAAAGAAAAGGTCATATTGTACCTTTACAGGGAGGATATCTGAGAAGTGGGTGTGGCTCACTGATGATGCCTTAAAAGGCAGAAATAGCTATCTGAGTCTCCCAGAGAGCAACACAGAGTTGCAGTTTGTCAGCAGAAAAAAGGCCCAGAAACTTGTGAATGAGATTTCACAGAACCAGGGCTGTAGAACAACTTAGCTTACGTAGGTAAAACCTGGCTAGAAAGAATATGCACATAAAAGCCTACGAAAAAGAAAAAGACACATTGTACCTTTACAGGGAGGATATCTGAGAAGTGGGTGTGGCTCACTGATGATGCCTTAAAAGGCAGAAATAGCTATCTGAGTCTCCCAGAGAGCAACACAGAGTTGCAGTTTGTCAGCAGAAAAAAGGCCCAGAAACTTGTGAATGAGATTTCACAGAACCAGGGCTGTAGAACAACTTAGTTTACGTAGGTAAAACCTGGCTAGAAAGAATATGCACATAAAAGCCTACGAAAAAGAAAAGGTCATATTGTACCTTTACAGGGAGGATATCTGAGAAGTGGGTGTGGCTCACTGATGATGCCTTAAAAGGCAGAAATAGCTATCTGAGTCTCCCAGAGAGCAACACAGAGTTGCAGTTTGTCAGCAGAAAAAAGGCCCAGAAACTTGTGAATGAGATTTCACAGAACCAGGGCTGTAGAACAACTTAGCTTACGTAGGTAAAACCTGGCTAGAAAGAATATGCACATAAAAGCCTACGAAAAAGAAAAAGACACATTGTACCTTTACAGGGAGGATATCTGAGAAGTGGGTGTGGCTCACTGATGATGCCTTAAAAGACAGAAATAGCTATCTGAGTCTCCCAGAGAGCAACACAGAGTTGCAGTTTGTCAGCAGAAAAAAGGCCCAGAAACTTGTGAATGAGATTTCACAGAACCAGGGCTGTAGAAAAACTTAGCTTACGTAGGTAAAACCTGGCTAGAAAGAATATGCACATAAAAGCCTACGAAAAAGAAAAAGACACATTGTACCTTTACAGGGAGGATATCTGAGAAGTGGGTGTGGCTCACTGATGATGCCTTAAAAGGCAGAAATAGCTATCTGAGTCTCCCAGAGAGCAACACAGAGTTGCAGTTTGTCAGCAGAAAAAAGGCCCAGAAACTTGTGAATGAGATTTCACAGAACCAGGGCTGTAGAACAACTTAGTTTACGTAGGTAAAACCTGGCTAGAAAGAATATGCACATAAAAGCCTACGAAAAAGAAAAAGACACATTGTACCTTTACAGGGAGGATATCTGAGAAGTGGGTGTGGCTCACTGATGATGCCTTAAAAGGCAGAAATAGCTATCTGAGTCTCCCAGAGAGCAACACAGAGTTGCAGTTTGTCAGCAGAAAAAAGGCCCAGAAACTTGTGAATGAGATTTCACAGAACCAGGGCTGTAGAACAACTTAGCTTACGTAGGTAAAACCTGGCTAGAAAGAATATGCACATAAAAGCCTACGAAAAAGAAAAAGACACATTGTACCTTTACAGGGAGGATATCTGAGAAGTGGGTGTGGCTCACTGATGATGCCTTAAAAGGCAGAAATAGCTATCTGAGTCTCCCAGAGAGCAACACAGAGTTGCAGTTTGTCAGCAGAAAAAAGGCCCAGAAACTTGTGAATGAGATTTCACAGAACCAGGGCTGTAGAACAACTGAGCTTACGTAGGTAAAACCTGGCTAGAAAGAATATGCACATAAAAGCCTACGAAAAAGAAAAGGTCATATTGTACCTTTACAGGGAGGATATCTGAGAAGTGGGTGTGGCTCACTGATGATGCCTTAAAAGGCAGAAATAGCTATCTGAGTCTCCCAGAGAGCAACACAGAGTTGCAGTTTGTCAGCAGAAAAAAGGCCCAGAAACTTGTGAATGAGATTTCACAGAACCAGGGATGTAGAACAACTTAGTTTACGTAGGTAAAACCTGGCTAGAAAGAATATGCACATAAAAGCCTACGAAAAAGAAAAAGACACATTGTACCTTTACAGGGAGGATATCTGAGAAGTGGGTGTGGCTCACTGATGATGCCTTAAAAGGCAGAAATAGCTATCTGAGTCTCCCAGAGAGCAACACAGAGTTGCAGTTTGTCAGCAGAAAAAAGGCCCAGAAACTTGTGAATGAGATTTCACAGAACCAGGGCTGTAGAACAACTTAGTTTACGTAGGTAAAACCTGGCTAGAAAGAATATGCACATAAAAGCCTACGAAAAAGAAAAAGACACATTGTACCTTTACAGGGAGGATATCTGAGAAGTGGGTGTGCCTCACTGATGATGCCTTAAAAGGCAGAAATAGCTATCTGAGTCTCCCAGAGAGCAACACAGAGTTGCAGTTTGTCAGCAGAAAAAAGGCCCAGAAACTTGTGAATGAGATTTCACAGAACCAGGGCTGTAGAACAACTGAGCTTACGTAGGTAAAACCTGGCTAGAAAGAATATGCACATAAAAGCCTACGAAAAAGAAAAAGACACATTGTACCTTTACAGGGAGGATATCTGAGAAGTGGGTGTGCCTCACTGATGATGCCTTAAAAGGCAGAAATAGCTATCTGAGTCTCCCAGAGAGCAACACAGAGTTGCAGTTTGTCAGCAGAAAAAAGGCCCAGAAACTTGTGAATGAGATTTCACAGAACCAGGGCTGTAGAACAACTGAGCTTACGTAGGTAAAACCTGGCTAGAAAGAATATGCACATAAAAGCCTACGAAAAAGAAAAAGACACATTGTACCTTTACAGGGAGGATATCTGAGAAGTGGGTGTGGCTCACTGATGATGCCTTAAAAGGCAGAAATAGCTATCTGAGTCTCCAAGAGAGCAACACAGAGTTGCAGTTTGTCAGCAGAAAAAAGGCCCAGAAACTTGTGAATGAGATTTCACAGAACCAACGCTGTAGAACAACTTAGCTTACGTAGGTAAAACCTGGCTAGAAAGAATATGCACATAAAAGCCTACGAAAAAGAAAAAGACACATTGTACCTTTACAGGGAGGATATCTGAGAAGTGGGTGTGGCTCACTGATGATGCCTTAAAAGGCAGAAATAGCTATCTGAGTCTCCCAGAGAGCAACACAGAGTTGCAGTTTGTCAGCAGAAAAAAGGCCCAGAAACTTGTGAATGAGATTTCACAGAACCAGGGCTGTAGAACAACTTAGCTTACGTAGGTAAAACCTGGCTAGAAAGAATATGCACATAAAACCCTACGAATAAGAAAAAGACACATTGTACCTTTACAGGGAGGATATCTGAGAAGTGGGTGTGGCTCACTGATGATGCCTTAAAAGGCAGAAATAGCTATCTGAGTCTCCCAGAGAGCAACACAGAGTTGCAGTTTGTCAGCAGAAAAAAGGCCCAGAAACTTGTGAATGAGATTTCACAGAACCAGGGATGTAGAACAACTTAGTTTACGTAGGTAAAACCTGGCTAGAAAGAATATGCACATAAAAGCCTACGAAAAAGAAAAAGACACATTGTACCTTTACAGGGAGGATATCTGAGAAGTGGGTGTGGCTCACTGATGATGCCTTAAAAGGCAGAAATAGCTATCTGAGTCTCCCAGAGAGCAACACAGAGTTGCAGTTTGTCAGCAGAAAAAAGGCCCAGAAACTTGTGAATGAGATTTCACAGAACCAGGGCTGTAGAACAACTTAGCTTACGTAGGTAAAACCTGGCTAGAAAGAATATGCACATAAAAGCCTGCGAAAAAGAAAAAGACACATTGTACCTTTACAGGGAGGATATCTGAGAAGTGGGTGTGGCTCACTGATGATGCCTTAAAAGGCAGAAATAGCTATCTGAGTCTCCCAGAGAGCAACACAGAGTTGCAGTTTGTCAGCAGAAAAAAGGCCCAGAAACTTGTGAATGAGATTTCACAGAACCAAGGATGTAGAACCACTTAGTTTACGTAGTTAAACCTGGCTAGAAAGAATATGCACATAAAAGCCTACGAAAAAGAAAAGGACATGTTGTACCTTTACAGGGAGGATATCTGAGAAGTGGGTGTGGCTCACTGATGATGCCTTAAAAGGCAGAAATAGCTATCTGAGTCTCCCAGAGAGCAACACAGAGTTGCAGTTTGTCAGCAGAAAAAAGGCCCAGAAACTTGTGAATGAGATTTCACAGAACCAGGGCTGTAGAACAACTTAGCTTACGTAGGTAAAACCTGGCTAGAAAGAATATGCACATAAAAGCCTACGAAAAAGAGAAAGACACATTGTACCTTTACAGGGAGGATATCTGAGAAGTGGGTGTGGCTCACTGATGATGCCTTAAAAGGGAGAAATAGCTATCTGAGTCTCCCAGAGAGCAACACAGAGTTGCAGTTTGTCAGCAGAAAAAAGGCCCAGAAACTTGTGAATGAGATTGCACAGAACCAGGGCTGTAGAAAAACTTAGCTTACGTAGGTAAAACCTGGCTAGAAAGAATATGCACATAAAAGCCTACGAAAAAGAAAAAGACACATTGTACCTTTACAGGGAGGATATCTGAGAAGTGGGTGTGGCTCACTGATGATGCCTTAAAAGGCAGAAATAGCTATCTGAGTCTCCCAGAGAGCAACACAGAGTTGCAGTTTGTCAGCAGAAAAAAGGCCCAGAAACTTGTGAATGAGATTTCACAGAACCAGGGCTGTAGAACAACTTAGTTTACGTAGGTAAAACCTGGCTAGAAAGAATATGCACATAAAAGCCTATGAAAAAGAAAAAGACACATTGTACCTTTACAGGGAGGATATCTGAGAAGTGGGTGTGGCTCACTGAT
The DNA here is from genome assembly GCF_029215685.1 of Pituophis catenifer annectens. Classification (NCBI taxonomy): domain Eukaryota; kingdom Metazoa; phylum Chordata; class Lepidosauria; order Squamata; family Colubridae; genus Pituophis; species Pituophis catenifer. The sequence continues at coordinate 163,747 of NW_027256929.1, read as the reverse complement.
GATGCCTTAAAAGGCAGAAATAGCTATCTGAGTCTCCCAGAGAGCAACACAGAGTTGCAGTTTGTCAGCAGAAAAAAGGCCCAGAAACTTGTGAATGAGATTTCACAGAACCAGGGCTGTAGAACAACTTAGCTTACGTAGGTAAAACCTGGCTAGAAAGAATATGCACATAAAAGCCTACGAAAAAGAGAAAGACACATTGTACCTTTACAGGGAGGATATCTGAGAAGTGGGTGTGGCTCACTGATGATGCCTTAAAAGGCAGAAATAGCTATCTGAGTCTCCCAGAGAGCAACACAGAGTTGCAGTTTGTCAGCAGAAAAAAGGCCCAGAAACTTGTGAATGAGATTTCACAGAACCAGGGCTGTAGAACAACTTAGTTTACGTAGGTAAAACCTGGCTAGAAAGAATATGCACATAAAAGCCTACGAAAAAGAAAAAGACACATTGTACCTTTACAGGGAGGATATCTGAGAAGTGGGTGTGGCTCACTGATGATGCCTTAAAAGGCAGAAATAGCTATCTGAGTCTCCCAGAGAGCAACACAGAGTTGCAGTTTGTCAGCAGAAAAAAGGCCCAGAAACTTGTGAATGAGATTTCACAGAACCAGGGCTGTAGAACAACTTAGCTTACGTAGGTAAAACCTGGCTAGAAAGAATATGCACATAAACGCCTACGAAAAAGAAAAGGACATATTGTACCTTTACAGGGAGGATATCTGAGAAGTGGGTGTGGCTCACTGATGATGCCTTAAAAGGCAGAAATAGCTATCTGAGTCTCCCAGAGAGCAACACAGAGTTGCAGTTTGTCAGCAGAAAAAAGGCCCAGAAACTTGTGAATGAGATTTCACAGAACCAGGGCTGTAGAACAACTGAGCTTACGTAGGTAAAACCTGGCTAGAAAGAATATGCACATAAAAGCCTACGAAAAAGAAAAGGTCATATTGTACCTTTACAGGGAGGATATCTGAGAAGTGGGTGTGGCTCACTGATGATGCCTTAAAAGGCAGAAATAGCTATCTGAGTCTCCCAGAGAGCAACACAGAGTTGCAGTTTGTCAGCAGAAAAAAGGCCCAGAAACTTGTGAATGAGATTTCACAGAACCAGGGCTGTAGAACAACTTAGCTTACGTAGGTAAAACCTGGCTAGAAAGAATATGCACATAAAAGCCTACGAAAAAGAAAAAGACACATTGTACCTTTACAGGGAGGATATCTGAGAAGTGGGTGTGGCTCACTGATGATGCCTTAAAAGGCAGAAATAGCTATCTGAGTCTCCCAGAGAGCAACACAGAGTTGCAGTTTGTCAGCAGAAAAAAGGCCCAGAAACTTGTGAATGAGATTTCACAGAACCAGGGCTGTAGAACAACTTAGCTTACGTAGGTAAAACCTGGCTAGAAAGAATATGCACATAAAAGCCTACGAAAAAGAAAAAGACACTTTGTACCTTTACAGGGAGGATATCTGAGAAGTGGGTGAGGCTCACTGATGATGCCTTAAAAGGCAGAAATAGCTATCTGAGTCTCCCAGAGAGCAACACAGAGTTGCAATTTGTCAGCAGAAAAAAGGCCCAGAAACTTGGGAATGAGATTTCACAGAACCAGGGCTGTAGAACAACTTAGTTTACGTAGGTAAAACCTGGCTAGAAAGAATATGCACATAAAAGCCTAAGAAAAAGAAAAAGACACATTGTCCCTTTACAGGGAGGATGTCTGAGAAGTGGGTGTGGCTCACTGATAATGCCTTAAAAGGCAGAAATAGCTATCTGAGTCTCCCAGAGAGCAACACAGAGTTGCAGTTTGTCAGCAGAAAAAAGGCCCAGAAACTTGTGAATGAGATTTCACAGAACCAGGGCTGTAGAACAACTAAGTTTACGTAGGTAAAACCTGGCTAGAAAGAATTTGCACATAAACGCCTACGAAAAAGAAAAGGACATATTGTACCTTTACAGGGAGGATATCTGAGAAGTGGGTGTGGCTCACTGATGATGCCTTAAAAGCCAGAAATAGCTATCTGAGTCTCCCAGAGAGCAACACAGAGTTGCAGTTTGTCAGCAGAAAAAAGGCCCAGAAACTTGTGAATGAGATTTCACAGAACCAGGGCTGTAGAACAACTTAGCTTACGTACCTAAAACCTGGCTATAAAGAATATGCACATAAAAGCCTACGAAAAAGAAAAGGTCATATTGGACCTTTACAGGGAGGATATCTGAGAAGTGGGTGTGGCTCACTGATGATGCCTTAAAAGGCAGAAATAGCTATCTGAGTCTCCCAGAGAGCAACACAGAGTTGCAGTTTGTCAGCAGAAAAAAGGCCCAGAAACTTGTGAATGAGATTTCACAGAACCAGGGCTGTAGAACAACTTAGCTTACGTAGGTAAAACCTGGCTAGAAAGAATATGCACATAAAAGCCTACGAAAAAGAAAAAGACACATTGTACCTTTACAGGGAGGATATCTGAGAAGTGGGTGTGGCTCACTGATGATGCCTTAAAAGGCAGAAATAGCTATCTGAGTCTCCCAGAGAGCAACACAGAGTTGCAGTTTGTCAGCAGAAAAAAGGCCCAGAAACTTGTGAATGAGATTTCACAGAACCAGGGCTGTAGAACAACTTAGCTTACGTAGGTAAAACCTGGCTAGAAAGAATATGCACATAAAAGCCTACGAAAAAGAAAAAGACACATTGTACCTTTACAGGGAGGATATCTGAGAAGTGGGTGAGGCTCACTGATGATGCCTTAAAAGGCAGAAATAGCTATCTGAGTCTCCCAGAGAGCAACACAGAGTTGCAATTTGTCAGCAGAAAAAAGGCCCAGAAACTTGGGAATGAGATTTCACAGAACCAGGGCTGTAGAACAACTTAGTTTACGTAGGTAAAACCTGGCTAGAAAGAATATGCACATAAAAGACTATGAAAAAGAAAAAGACACATTGTCCCTTTACAGGGAGGATGTCTGAGAAGTGGGTGTGGCTCACTGATCATGCCTTAAAAGGCAGAAATAGCTATCTGAGTCTCCCAGAGAGCAACACAGAGTTGCAGTTTGTCAGCAGAAAAAACGCCCAGAAACTTGGGAATGAGATTTCACAGAACCAGGGCTGTAGAACAACTTAGCTTACGTAGGTAAAACCTGGCTAGAAAGAATATGCACATAAAAGCCTACGAAAAAGAAAAGGTCATATTGTACCTTTACAGGGAGGATATCTGAGAAGTGGGTGTGGCTCACTGATGATGCCTTAAAAGGCAGAAATAGCTATCTGAGTCTCCCAGAGAGCAACACAGAGTTGCAGTTTGTCAGCAGAAAAAAGGCCCAGAAACTTGTGAATGAGATTTCACAGAACCAGGGCTGTAGAACAACTTAGCTTACGTAGGTAAAACCTGGCTAGAAAGAATATGCACATAAAAGCCTACGAAAAAGAAAAAGACACATTGTACCTTTACAGGGAGGATATCTGAGAAGTGGGTGTGGCTCACTGATGATGCCTTAAAAGGCAGAAATAGCTATCTGAGTCTCCCAGAGAGCAACACAGAGTTGCAGTTTGTCAGCAGAAAAAAGGCCCAGAAACTTGGGAATGAGATTTCACAGAACCAGGGCTGTAGAACAACTTAGTTTACGTAGGTAAAACCTGGCTAGAAAGAATATGCACATAAAAGCCTACGAAAAAGAAAAAGACACATTGTCCCTTTACAGGGAGGATGTCTGAGAAGTGGGTGTGGCTCACTGATAATGCCTTAAAAGGCAGAAATAGCTATCTGAGTCTCCCAGAGAGCAACACAGAGTTGCAGTTTGTCAGCAGAAAAAAGGCCCAGAAACTTGTGAATGAGATTTCACAGAACCAGGGCTGTAGAACAACTAAGTTTACGGAGGTAAAACCTGGCTAGAAAGAATATGCACATAAACGCCTACGAAAAAGAAAAGGACATATTGTACCTTTACAGGGAGGATATCTGAGAAGTGGGTGTGGCTCACTGATGATGCCTTAAAAGGCAGAAATAGCTATCTGAGTCTCCCAGAGAGCAACACAGAGTTGCAGTTTGTCAGCAGAAAAAAGGCCCAGAAACTTGTGAATGAGATTTCACAGAACCAGGGCTGTAGAACAACTTAGCTTACGTACCTAAAACCTGGCTATAAAGAATATGCACATAAAAGCCTACGAAAAAGAAAAAGACACATTGTACCTTTACAGGGAGGATATCTGAGAAGTGGGTGTGGCTCACTGATGATGCCTTAAAAGGCAGAAATAGCTATCTGAGTCTCCCAGAGAGCAACACAGAGTTTCAGTTTGTCAGCAGAAAAAAGGCCCAGAAACTTGTGAATGAGATTTCACAGAACCAGGGCTGTAGAACAACTAAGTTTACGTAGGTAAAACCTGGCTAGAATGAATATGCACATAAACGCCTACGAAAAAGAAAAGGACATATTGTACCTTTACAGGGAGGATATCTGAGAAGTGGGTGTGGCTCACTGATGATGCCTTAAAAGGCAGAAATAGCTATCTGAGTCTCCCAGAGAGCAACACAGAGTTGCAGTTTGTCAGCAGAAAAAAGGCCCAGAAACTTGTGAATGAGATTTCACAGAACCAGGGCTGTAGAACAACTTAGCTTACGTAGGTAAAACCTGGCTAGAAAGAATATGCACATAAAAGCCTACGAAAAAGAAAAAGACACATTGTACCTTTACAGGGAGGATATCTGAGAAGTGGGTGTGGCTCACTGATGATGCCTTAAAAGGCAGAAATAGCTATCTGAGTCTCCCAGAGAGCAACACAGAGTTGCAGTTTGTCAGCAGAAAAAAGGCCCAGAAACTTGTGAATGAGATTTCACAGAACCAGGGCTGTAGAACAACTTAGCTTACGTAGGTAAAACCTGGCTAGAAAGAATATGCACATAAAAGCCTACGAAAAAGAAAAAGACACATTGTACCTTTACAGGGAGGATATCTGAGAAGTGGGTGAGGCTCACTGATGATGCCTTAAAAGGCAGAAATAGCTATCTGAGTCTCCCAGAGAGCAACACAGAGTTGCAATTTGTCAGCAGAAAAAAGGCCCAGAAACTTGGGAATGAGATTTCACAGAACCAGGGCTGTAGAACAACTTAGTTTACGTAGGTAAAACCTGGCTAGAAAGAATATGCACATAAAAGACTACGAAAAAGAAAAAGACACATTGTCCCTTTACAGGGAGGATGTCTGAGAAGTGGGTGTGGCTCACTGATGATGCCTTAAAAGGCAGAAATAGCTATCTGAGTCTCCCAGAGAGCAACACAGAGTTGCAGTTTGTCAGCAGAAAAAAGGCCCAGAAACTTGTGAATGAGATTTCACAGAACCAGGGCTGTAGAACAACTTAGTTTACGTAGGTAAAACCTGGCTAGAAAGAATAGGCACATAAAAGCCTACGAAAAAGAAAAGGTCATATTGTACCTTTACAGGGAGGATATCTGAGAAGTGGGTGTGGCTCACTGATGATGCCTTAAAAGGCAGAAATAGCTATCTGAGTCTCCCAGAGAGCAACACAGAGTTGCAGTTTGTCAGCAGAAAAAAGGCCCAGAAACTTGTGAATGAGATTTCACAGAACCAGGGCTGTAGAACAACTTAGCTTACGTAGGTAAAACCTGGCTAGAAAGAATATGCACATAAAAGCCTACGAAAAAGAAAAAGACACATTGTACCTTTACAGGGAGGATATCTGAGAAGTGGGTGTGGCTCACTGATGATGCCTTAAAAGGCAGAAATAGCTATCTGAGTCTCCCAGAGAGCAACACAGAGTTGCAGTTTGTCAGCAGAAAAAAGGCCCAGAAACTTGGGAATGAGATTTCACAGAACCAGGGCTGTAGAACAACTTAGTTTACGTAGGTAAAACCTGGCTAGAAAGAATATGCACATAAAAGCCTACGAAAAAGAAAAAGACACATTGTACCTTTACAGGGAGGATGTCTGAGAAGTGGGTGTGGCTCACTGATAATGCCTTAAAAGGCAGAAATAGCTATCTGAGTCTCCCAGAGAGCAACACAGAGTTGCAGTTTGTCAGCAGAAAAAAGGCCCAGAAACTTGTGAATGAGATTTCACAGAACCAGGGCTGTAGAACAACTAAGTTTACGTAGGTAAAACCTGGCTAGAAAGAATATGCACATAAACGCCTACGAAAAAGAAAAGGACATATTGTACCTTTACAGGGAGGATATCTGAGAAGTGGGTGTGGCTCACTGATGATGCCTTAAAAGGCAGAAATAGCTATCTGAGTCTCCCAGAGAGCAACACAGAGTTGCAGTTTGTCAGCAGAAAAAAGGCCCAGAAACTTGTGAATGAGATTTCACAGAACCAGGGCTGTAGAACAACTTAGCTTACGTACCTAAAACCTGGCTATAAAGAATATGCACATAAAAGCCTACGAAAAAGAAAAAGACACATTGTACCTTTACAGGGAGGATATCTGAGAAGTGGGTGTGGCTCACTGATGATGCCTTAAAAGGCAGAAATAGCTATCTGAGTCTCCCAGAGAGCAACACAGAGTTGCAGTTTGTCAGCAGAAAAAAGGCCCAGAAACTTGTGAATGAGATTTCACAGAACCAGGGCTGTAGAACAACTAAGTTTACGTAGGTAAAACCTGGCTAGAAAGAATATGCACATAAACGCCTACGAAAAAGAAAAGGACATATTGTACCTTTACAGGGAGGATATCTGAGAAGTGGGTGTGGCTCACTGATGATGCCTTAAAAGGCAGAAATAGCTATCTGAGTCTCCCAGAGAGCAACACAGAGTTGCAGTTTGTCAGCAGAAAAAAGGCCCAGAAACTTGTGAATGAGATTTCACAGAACCAGGGCTGTAGAACAACTTAGCTTACGTACCTAAAACCTGGCTATAAAGAATATGCACATAAAAGCCTACGAAAAAGAAAAAGACACATTGTACCTTTACAGGGAGGATATCTGAGAAGTGGGTGTGGCTCACTGATGATGCCTTAAAAGGCAGAAATAGCTATCTGAGTCTCCCAGAGAGCAACACAGAGTTTCAGTTTGTCAGCAGAAAAAAGGCCCAGAAACTTGTGAATGAGATTTCACAGAACCAGGGCTGTAGAACAACTTAGCTTATGTAGGTAAAACCTGGCTAGAAAGAATATGCACATAAAAGCCTACGAAAAAGAAAAAGACACATTGTACCTTTACAGGGAGGATATCTGAGAAGTGGGTGTGGCTCACTGATGATGCCTTAAAAGGCAGAAATAGCTATCTGAGTCTCCCAGAGAGCAACACAGAGTTGCAGTTTGTCAGCAGAAAAAAGGCCCAGAAACTTGTGAATGAGATTTCACAGAACCAACGCTGTAGAACAACTTAGCTTACGTAGGTAAAACCTGGCTAGAAAGAATATGCACATAAAAGCCTACGAAAAAGAAAAAGACACATTGTACCTTTACAGGGAGAATATCTGAGAAGTGGGTGTGGCTCACTGATGATGCCTTAAAAGGCAGAAATAGCTATCTGAGTCTCCCAGAGAGCAACACAGAGTTGCAGTTTGTCAGCAGAAAAAAGGCCCAGAAACTTGTGAATGAGATTTCACAGAACCAGGGCTGTAGAACAACTTAGCTTACGTAGGTAAAACCTGGCTAGAAAGAATATGCACATAAAAGCCTACGAAAAAGAAAAAGACACATTGTACCTTTACAGGGAGGATATCTGAGAAGTGGGTGTGGCTCACTGATGATGCCTTAAAAGGCAGAAATAGCTATCTGAGTCTCCCAGAGAGCAACACAGAGTTGCAGTTTGTCAGCAGAAAAAAGGCCCAGAAACTTGTGAATGACATTTCACAGAACCAGGGATGTAGAACAACTTAGTTTACGTAGGTAAAACCTGGCTAGAAAGAATATGCACATAAAAGCCTACGAAAAAGAAAAAGACACATTGTACCTTTACAGGGAGGATATCTGAGAAGTGGGTGTGGCTCACTGATGATGCCTTAAAAGGCAGAAATAGCTATCTGAGTCTCCCAGAGAGCAACACAGAGTTGCAGTTTGTCAGCAGAAAAAAGGCCCAGAAACTTGTGAATGAGATTTCACAGAACCAGGGCTGTAGAACAACTTAGCTTACGTAGGTAAAACCTGGCTAGAAAGAATATGCACATAAAAGCCTGCGAAAAAGAAAAAGACACATTGTACCTTTACAGGGAGGATATCTGAGAAGTGGGTGTGGCTCACTGATGATGCCTTAAAAGGCAGAAATAGCTATCTGAGTCTCCCAGAGAGCAACACAGAGTTGCAGTTTGTCAGCAGAAAAAAGGCCCAGAAACTTGTGAATGAGATTTCACAGAACCAAGGATGTAGAACCACTTAGTTTACGTAGGTAAAACCTGGCTAGAAAGAATATGCACATAAAAGCCTACGAAAAAGAAAAGGACATGTTGTACCTTTACAGGGAGGATATCTGAGAAGTGGGTGTGGCTCACTGATGATGCCTTAAAAGGCAGAAATAGCTATCTGAGTCTCCCAGAGAGCAACACAGAGTTGCAGTTTGTCAGCAGAAAAAAGGCCCAGAAACTTGTGAATGAGATTGCACAGAAATAGGGCTGTAGAAAAACTCAGCTGACGTAGGTAAAACCTGGCTAGAAAGAATATGCACATAAAAGCCTACGAAAAAGAAAAAGACACATTGTACCTTTACAGGGAGGATATCTGAGAAGTGGGTGTGGCTCACTGATGATGCCTTAAAAGGCAGAAATAGCTATCTGAGTCTCCCAGAGAGCAACACAGAGTTGCAGTTTGTCAGCAGAAAAAAGGCCCAGAAACTTGTGAATGAGATTTCACAGAACCAGGGCTGTAGAACAACTTAGTTTACGTAGGTAAAACCTGGCTAGAAAGAATATGCACATAAAAGCCTATGAAAAAGAAAAAGACACATTGTACCTTTACAGGGAGGATATCTGAGAAGTGGGTGTGGCTCACTGATGATGCCTTAAAAGGCAGAAATAGCTATCTGAGTCTCCCAGAGAGCAACACAGAGTTGCAGTTTGTCAGCAGAAAAAAGGCCCAGAAACTTGTGAATGAGATTTCACAGAACCAGGGCTGTAGAACAACTTAGCTTACGTAGGTAAAACCTGGCTAGAAAGAATATGCACATAAAAGCCTACGAAAAAGAGAAAGACACATTGTACCTTTACAGGGAGGATATCTGAGAAGTGGGTGTGGCTCACTGATGATGCCTTAAAAGGCAGAAATAGCTATCTGAGTCTCCCAGAGAGCAACACAGAGTTGCAGTTTGTCAGCAGAAAAAAGGCCCAGAAACTTGTGAATGAGATTTCACAGAACCAGGGCTGTAGAACAACTTAGTTTACGTAGGTAAAACCTGGCTAGAAAGAATATGCACATAAAAGCCTACGAAAAAGAAAAAGACACATTGTACCTTTACAGGGAGGATATCTGAGAAGTGGGTGTGGCTCACTGATGATGCCTTAAAAGGCAGAAATAGCTATCTGAGTCTCCCAGAGAGCAACACAGAGTTGCAGTTTGTCAGCAGAAAAAAGGCCCAGAAACTTGTGAATGAGATTTCACAGAACCAGGGCTGTAGAACAACTTAGCTTACGTAGGTAAAACCTGGCTAGAAAGAATATGCACATAAACGCCTACGAAAAAGAAAAAGACACATTGTACCTTTACAGGGAGGATATCTGAGAAGTGGGTGTGGCTCACTGATGATGCCTTAAAAGGCAGAAATAGCTATCTGAGTCTCCCAGAGAGCAACACAGAGTTGCAGTTTGTCAGCAGAAAAAAGGCCCAGAAACTTGTGAATGAGATTGCACAGAACCAGGGCTGTAGAAAAACTCAGCTGACGTAGGTAAAACCTGGCTAGAAAGAATATGCACATAAAAGCCTACGAAAAAGAAAAAGACACATTGTACCTTTACAGGGAGGATATCTGAGAAGTGGGTGTGGCTCACTGATGATGCCTTAAAAGGCAGAAATAGCTATCTGAGTCTCCCAGAGAGCAACACAGAGTTGCAGTTTGTCAGCAGAAAAAAGGCCCAGAAACTTGTGAATGAGATTTCACAGAACCAGGGCTGTAGAACAACTTAGTTTACGTAGGTAAAACCTGGCTAGAAAGAATATGCACATAAAAGCCTATGAAAAAGAAAAAGACACATTGTACCTTTACAGGGAGGATATCTGAGAAGTGGGTGTGGCTCACTGATGATGCCTTAAAAGGCAGAAATAGCTATCTGAGTCTCCCAGAGAGCAACACAGAGTTGCAGTTTGTCAGCAGAAAAAAGGCCCAGAAACTTGTGAATGAGATTTCACAGAACCAGGGCTGTAGAACAACTTAGCTTACGTAGGTAAAACCTGGCTAGAAAGAATATGCACATAAAAGCCTACGAAAAAGAGAAAGACACATTGTACCTTTACAGGGAGGATATCTGAGAAGTGGGTGTGGCTCACTGATGATGCCTTAAAAGGCAGAAATAGCTATCTGAGTCTCCCAGAGAGCAACACAGAGTTGCAGTTTGTCAGCAGAAAAAAGGCCCAGAAACTTGTGAATGAGATTTCACAGAACCAGGGCTGTAGAACAACTTAGTTTACGTAGGTAAAACCTGGCTAGAAAGAATATGCACATAAAAGCCTACGAAAAAGAAAAAGACACATTGTACCTTTACAGGGAGGATATCTGAGAAGTGGGTGTGGCTCACTGATGATGCCTTAAAAGGCAGAAATAGCTATCTGAGTCTCCCAGAGAGCAACACAGAGTTGCAGTTTGTCAGCAGAAAAAAGGCCCAGAAACTTGTGAATGAGATTTCACAGAACCAGGGCTGTAGAACAACTTAGCTTACGTAGGTAAAACCTGGCTAGAAAGAATATGCACATAAACGCCTACGAAAAAGAAAAGGACATATTGTACCTTTACAGGGAGGATATCTGAGAAGTGGGTGTGGCTCACTGATGATGCCTTAAAAGGCAGAAATAGCTATCTGAGTCTCCCAGAGAGCAACACAGAGTTGCAGTTTGTCAGCAGAAAAAAGGCCCAGAAACTTGTGAATGAGATTTCACAGAACCAGGGCTGTAGAACAACTGAGCTTACGTAGGTAAAACCTGGCTAGAAAGAATATGCACATAAAAGCCTACGAAACAGAAAAGGTCATATTGTACCTTTACAGGGAGGATATCTGAGAAGTGGGTGTGGCTCACTGATGATGCCTTAAAAGGCAGAAATAGCTATCTGAGTCTCCCAGAGAGCAACACAGAGTTGCAGTTTGTCAGCAGAAAAAAGGCCCAGAAACTTGTGAATGAGATTTCACAGAACCAGGGCTGTAGAACAACTTAGCTTACGTAGGTAAAACCTGGCTAGAAAGAATATGCACATAAAAGCCTACGAAAAAGAAAAAGACACATTGTACCTTTACAGGGAGGATATCTGAGAAGTGGGTGTGGCTCACTGATGATGCCTTAAAAGGCAGAAATAGCTATCTGAGTCTCCCAGAGAGCAACACAGAGTTGCAGTTTGTCAGCAGAAAAAAGGCCCAGAAACTTGTGAATGAGATTTCACAGAACCAGGGCTGTAGAACAACTTAGCTTACGTAGGTAAAACCTGGCTAGAAAGAATATGCACATAAAAGCCTACGAAAAAGAAAAAGACACATTGTACCTTTACAGGGAGGATATCTGAGAAGTGGGTGTGGCTCACTGATGATGCCTTAAAAGGCAGAAATAGGTATCTGAGTCTCCCAGAGAGCAACACAGAGTTGCAGTTTGTCAGCAGAAAAAAGGCCCAGAAACTTGTGAATGAGATTTCACAGAACCAAGGATGTAGAACCACTTAGTTTACGTAGGTAAAACCTGGCTAGAAAGAATATGCACATAAAAGCCTACGAAAAAGAAAAGGACATGTTGTACCTTTACAGGGAGGATATCTGAGAAGTGGGTGTGGCTCACTGATGATGCCTTAAAAGGCAGAAATAGCTATCTGAGTCTCCCAGAGAGCAACACAGAGTTGCAGTTTGTCAGCAGAAAAAAGGCCCAGAAACTTGTGAATGAGATTTCACAGAACCAGGGCTGTAGAACAACTTAGTTTACGTAGGTAAAACCTGGCTAGAAAGAATATGCACATAAAAGCCTACGAAAAAGAGAAAGACACATTGTACCTTTACAGGGAGGATATCTGAGAAGTGGGTGTGGCTCACTGATGATGCCTTAAAAGGCAGAAATAGCTATCTGAGTCTCCCAGAGAGCAACACAGAGTTGCAGTTTGTCAGCAGAAAAAAGGCCCAGAAACTTGTGAATGAGATTGCACAGAACCAGGGCTGTAGAAAAACTCAGCTTACGTAGGTAAAACCTGGCTAGAAAGAATATGCACATAAAAGCCTACGAAAAAGAAAAAGACACATTGTACCTTTACAGGGAGGATATCTGAGAAGTGGGTGTGGCTCACTGATGATGCCTTAAAAGGCAGAAATAGCTATCTGAGTCTCCCAGAGAGCAACACAGAGTTGCAGTTTGTCAGCAGAAAAAAGGCCCAGAAACTTGTGAATGAGATTTCACAGAACCAGGGCTGTAGAACAACTTAGTTTACGTAGGTAAAACCTGGCTAGAAAGAATATGCACATAAAAGCCTATGAAAAAGAAAAAGACACATTGTACCTTTACAGGGAGGATATCTGAGAAGTGGGTGTGGCTCACTGATGATGCCTTAAAAGGCAGAAATAGCTATCTGAGTCTCCCAGAGAGCAACACAGAGTTGCAGTTTGTCAGCAGAAAAAAGGCCCAGAAACTTGTGAATGAGATTTCACAGAACCAGGGCTGTAGAACAACTTAGCTTACGTAGGTAAAACCTGGCTAGAAAGAATATGCACATAAAAGCCTACGAAAAAGAGAAAGACACATTGTACCTTTACAGGGAGGATATCTGAGAAGTGGGTGTGGCTCACTGATGATGCCTTAAAAGGCAGAAATAGCTATCTGAGTCTCCCAGAGAGCAACACAGAGTTGCAGTTTGTCAGCAGAAAAAAGGCCCAGAAACTTGTGAATGAGATTTCACAGAACCAGGGCTGTAGAACAACTTAGTTTACGTAGGTAAAACCTGGCTAGAAAGAATATGCACATAAAAGCCTACGAAAAAGAAAAAGACACATTGTACCTTTACAGGGAGGATATCTGAGAAGTGGGTGTGGCTCACTGATGATGCCTTAAAAGGCAGAAATAGCTATCTGAGTCTCCCAGAGAGCAACACAGAGTTGCAGTTTGTCAGCAGAAAAAAGGCCCAGAAACTTGTGAATGAGATTTCACAGAACCAGGGCTGTAGAACAACTTAGCTTACGTAGGTAAAACCTGGCTAGAAAGAATATGCACATAAACGCCTACGAAAAAGAAAAGGACATATTGTACCTTTACAGGGAGGATATCTGAGAAGTGGGTGTGGCTCACTGATGATGCCTTAAAAGGCAGAAATAGCTATCTGAGTCTCCCAGAGAGCAACACAGAGTTGCAGTTTGTCAGCAGAAAAAAGGCCCAGAAACTTGTGAATGAGATTTCACAGAACCAGGGCTGTAGAACAACTGAGCTTACGTAGGTAACACCTGGCTAGAAAGAATATGCACATAAAAGCCTACGAAAAAGAAAAGGTCATATTGTACCTTTACAGGGAGGATATCTGAGAAGTGGGTGTGGCTCACTGATGATGCCTTAAAAGGCAGAAATAGCTATCTGAGTCTCCCAGAGAGCAACACAGAGTTGCAGTTTGTCAGCAGAAAAAAGGCCCAGAAACTTGTGAATGAGATTTCACAGAACCAGGGCTGTAGAACAACTTAGCTTACGTAGGTAAAACCTGGCTAGAAAGAATATGCACATAAAAGCCTACGAAAAAGAAAAAGACACATTGTACCTTTACAGGGAGGATATCTGAGAAGTGGGTGTGGCTCACTGATGATGCCTTAAAAGGCAGAAATAGCTATCTGAGTCTCCCAGAGAGCAACACAGAGTTGCAGTTTGTCAGCAGAAAAAAGGCCCAGAAACTTGTGAATGAGATTTCACAGAACCAGGGCTGTAGAACAACTTAGCATACGTAGGTAAAACCTGGCTAGAAAGAATATGCACATAAAAGCCTACGAAAAAGAAAAAGACACATTGTACCTTTACAGGGAGGATATCTGAGAAGTGGGTGAGGCTCACTGATGATGCCTTAAAAGGCAGAAATAGCTATCTGAGTCTCCCAGAGAGCAACACAGAGTTGCAATTTGTCAGCAGAAAAAAGGCCCAGAAACTTGGGAATGAGATTTCACAGAACCAGGGCTGTAGAACAACTTAGTTTACGTAGGTAAAACCTGGCTAGAAAGAATATGCACATAAAAGACTACGAAAAAGAAAAAGACACATTGTCCCTTTACAGGGAGGATGTCTGAGAAGTGGGTGTGGCTCACTGATGATGCCTTAAAAGGCAGAAATAGCTATCTGAGTCTCCCAGAGAGCAACACAGAGTTGCAGTTTGTCAGCAGAAAAAAGGCCCAGAAACTTGTGAATTAGATTTCACAGAACCAGGGCTGTAGAACAACTTAGCTTACGTAGGTAAAACCTGGCTAGAAAGAATATGCACATAAAAGCCTACGAAAAAGAAAAGGTCATATTGTACCTTTACAGGGAGGATATCTGAGAAGTGGGTGTGGCTCACTGATGATGCCTTAAAAGGCAGAAATAGCTATCTGAGTCTCCCAGAGAGCAACACAGAGTTGCAGTTTGTCAGCAGAAAAAAGGCCCAGAAACTTGTGAATGAGATTTCACAGAACCAGGGCTGTAGAACAACTTAGCTTACGTAGGTAAAACCTGGCTAGAAAGAATATGCACATAAAAGCCTACGAAAAGGAAAAAGACACATTGTACCTTTACAGGGAGGATATCTGAGAAGTGGGTGTGGCTCACTGATGATGCCTTAAAAGGCAGAAATAGCTATCTGAGTCTCCCAGAGAGCAACACAGAGTTGCAGTTTGTCAGCAGAAAAAAGGCCCAGAAACTTGTGAATGAGATTTCACAGAACCAGGGCTGTAGAACAACTTAGCTTACGTACCTAAAACCTGGCTATAAAGAATATGCACATAAAAGCCTACGAAAAAGAAAAAGACACATTGTACCTTTACAGGGAGGATATCTGAGAAGTGGGTGTGGCTCACTGATGATGCCTTAAAAGGCAGAAATAGCTATCTGAGTCTCCCAGAGAGCAACACAGAGTTGCAGTTTGTCAGCAGAAAAAAGGCCCAGAAACTTGTGAATGAGATTTCACAGAACCAGGGCTGTAGAACAACTTAGCTTACGTAGGTAAAACCTGGCTAGAAAGAATATGCACATAAAAGCCTATGAAAAAGAAAAAGTCACATTGTACCTTTACAGGGAGGATATCTGAGAAGTGGGTGTGGCTCACTGATGATGCCTTAAAAGGCAGAAATAGCTATCTGAGTCTCCCAGAGAGCAACACAGAGTTGCAGTTTGTCAGCAGAAAAAAGGCCCAGAAACTTGTGAATGAGATTTCACAGAACCAGGGATGTAGAACAACTTAGTTTACGTAGGTAAAACCTGGCTAGAAAGAATATGCACATAAAAGCCTACGAAAAAGAAAAAGACACATTGTACCTTTACAGGGAGGATATCTGAGAAGTGGGTGTGGCTCACTGATGATGCCTTAAAAGGCAGAAATAGCTATCTGAGTCTCCCAGAGAGCAACACAGAGTTGCAGTTTGTCAGCAGAAAAAAGGCCCAGAAACTTGTGAATGAGATTTCACAGAACCAGGGCTGTAGAACAACTTAGTTTACGTAGGTAAAACCTGGCTAGAAAGAATATGCACATAAAAGCCTACGAAAAAGAAAAAGACACATTGTACCTTTACAGGGAGGATATCTGAGAAGTGGGTGTGCCTCACTGATGATGCCTTAAAAGGCAGAAATAGCTATCTGAGTCTCCCAGAGAGCAACACAGAGTTGCAGTTTGTCAGCAGAAAAAAGGCCCAGAAACTTGTGAATGAGATTTCACAGAACCAGGGCTGTAGAACAACTTAGTTTACGTAGGTAAAACCTGGCTAGAAAGAATATGCACATAAAAGCCTACGAAAAAGAAAAAGACACATTGTACCTTTACAGGGAGGATATCTGAGAAGTGGGTGTGGCTCACTGATGATGCCTTAAAAGGCAGAAATAGCTATCTGAGTCTCCCAGAGAGCAACACAGAGTTGCAGTTTGTCAGCAGAAAAAAGGCCCAGAAACTTGTGAATGAGATTTCACAGAACCAGGGCTGTAGAACAACTTAGCTTACGTAGGTAAAACCTGGCTAGAAAGAATATGCACATAAAAGCCTACGAAAAAGAAAAAGACACATTGTACCTTTACAGGGAGGATATCTGAGAAGTGGGTGTGGCTCACTGATGATGCCTTAAAAGGCAGAAATAGCTATCTGAGTCTCCCAGAGAGCAACACAGAGTTGCAGTTTGTCAGCAGAAAAAAGGCCCAGAAACTTGTGAATGAGATTTCACAGAACCAGGGCTGTAGAACAACTTAACTTACGTACCTAAAACCTGGCTAGAAAGAATATGCACATAAAAGCCTACGAAAAAGAAAAAGACACATTGTACCTTTACAGGGAGGATATCTGAGAAGTGGGTGTGGCTCACTGATGATGCCTTAAAAGGCAGAAATAGCTATCTGAGTCTCCCAGAGAGCAACACAGAGTTGCAGTTTGTCAGCAGAAAAAAGGCCCAGAAACTTGTGAATGAGATTTCATAGAACCAGGGCTGTAGAACAACTTAGTTTACGTAGGTAAAACCTGGCTAGAAAGAATATGCACATAAAAGCCTACGAAAAAGAAGAGGTCATATTGTACCTTTACAGGGAGGATATCTGAGAAGTGGGTGTGGCTCACTGATGATGCCTTAAAAGGCAGAAATAGCTATCTGAGTCTCCCAGAGAGCAACACAGAGTTGCAGTTTGTCAGCAGAAAAAAGGCCCAGAAACTTGTGAATGAGATTTCACAGAACCAGGGCTGTAGAACAACTTAGCTTACGTAGGTAAAACCTGGCTAGAAAGAATATGCACATAAAAGCCTACGAAAAAGAAAAAGACACATTGTACCTTTACAGGGAGGATATCTGAGAAGTGGGTGTGGCTCACTGATGATGCCTTAAAAGGCAGAAATAGCTATCTGAGTCTCCCAGAGAGCAACGCAGAGTTGCAGTTTGTCAGCAGAAAAAAGGCCCAGAAACTTGTGAATGAGATTTCACAGAACCAGGGCTGTAGAACAACTTAGCTTACGTACCTAAAACCTGGCTATAAAGAATATGCACATAAAAGCCTACGAAAAAGAAAAAGACACATTGTACCTTTACAGGGAGGATATCTGAGAAGTGGGTGTGGCTCACTGATGATGCCTTAAAAGGCAGAAATAGCTATCTGAGTCTCCCAGAGAGCAACACAGAGTTGCAGTTTGTCAGCAGAAAAAAGGCCCAGAAACTTGTGAATGAGATTTCACAGAACCAGGGCTGTAGAACAACTTAGCTTACGTAGGTAAAACCTGGCTAGAAAGAATATGCACATAAAAGCCTATGAAAAAGAAAAAGACACATTGTACCTTTACAGGGAGGATATCTGAGAAGTGGGTGTGGCTCACTGATGATGCCTTAAAAGGCAGAAATAGCTATCTGAGTCTCCCAGAGAGCAACACAGAGTTGCAGTTTGTCAGCAGAAAAAAGGCCCAGAAACTTGTGAATGAGATTTCACAGAACCAGGGATGTAGAACAACTTAGTTTACGTAGGTAAAACCTGGCTAGAAAGAATATGCACATAAAAGCCTACGAAAAAGAAAAAGACACATTGTACCTTTACAGGGAGGATATCTGAGAAGTGGGTGTGGCTCACTGATGATGCCTTAAAAGGCAGAAATAGCTATCTGAGTCTCCCAGAGAGCAACACAGAGTTGCAGTTTGTCAGCAGAAAAAAGGCCCAGAAACTTGTGAATGAGATTTCACAGAACCAGGGCTGTAGAACAACTTAGTTTACGTAGGTAAAACCTGGCTAGAAAGAATATGCACATAAAAGCCTACGAAAAAGAAAAAGACACATTGTACCTTTACAGGGAGGATATCTGAGAAGTGGGTGTGGCTCACTGATGATGCCTTAAAAGGCAGAAATAGCTATCTGAGTCTCCCAGAGAGCAACACAGAGTTGCAGTTTGTCAGCAGAAAAAAGGCCCAGAAACTTGTGAATGAAATTTCACAGAACCAGGGCTGTAGAACAACTTAGTTTACGTAGGTAAAACCTGGCTAGAAAGAATATGCACATAAAAGCCTACGAAAAAGAAAAAGACACATTGTACCTTTACAGGGAGGATATCTGAGAAGTGGGTGTGGCTCACTGATGATGCCTTAAAAGGCAGAAATAGCTATCTGAGTCTCCCAGAGAGCAACACAGAGTTGCAGTTTGTCAGCAGAAAAAAGGCCCAGAAACTTGTGAATGAGATTTCATAGAACCAGGGCTGTAGAACAACTTAGCTTACGTAGGTAAAACCTGGCTAGAAAGAATATGCACATAAAAGCCTACGAAAAAGAAAAAGACACATTGTACCTTGACAGGGAGGATATCTGAGAAGTGGGTGTGGCTCACTGATGATGCCTTAAAAGGCAGAAATAGCTATCTGAGTCTCCCAGAGAGCAACACAGAGTTGCAGTTTGTCAGCAGAAAAAAGGCCCAGAAACTTGTGAATGAGATTTCATAGAACCAGGGCTGTAGAACAACTTAGTTTACGTAGGTAAAACCTGGCTAGAAAGAATATGCACATAAAAGCCTACGAAAAAGAAGAGGTCATATTGTACCTTTACAGGGAGGATATCTGAGAAGTGGGTGTGGCTCACTGATGATGCCTTAAAAGGCAGAAATAGCTATCTGAGTCTCCCAGAGAGCAACACAGAGTTGCAGTTTGTCAGCAGAAAAAAGGCCCAGAATCTTGTGAATAAGATTTCACAGAACCAGGGCTGTAGAACAACTTAGCTTACGTAGGTAAAACCTGGCTAGAAAGAATATGCACATAAAAGCCTACGAAAAAGAAAAAGACACATTGTACCTTTACAGGGAGGATATCTGAGAAGTGGGTGTGGCTCACTGATGATGCCTTAAAAGGCAGAAATAGCTATCTGAGTCTCCCAGAGAGCAACACAGAGTTGCAGTTTGTCAGCAGAAAAAAGGCCCAGAAACTTGTGAATGAGATTTCACAGAACCAGGGATGTAGAACAACTTAGTTTACGTAGGTAAAACCTGGCTAGAAAGAATATGCACATAAAAGCCTACGAAAAAGAAAACGACACATTGTACCTTTACAGGGAGGATATCTGAGAAGTGGGTGTGGCTCACTGATGATGCCTTAAAAGGCAGAAATAGCTATCTGAGTCTCCCAGAGAGCAACACAGAGTTGCAGTTTGTCAGCAGAAAAAAGGCCCAGAAACTTGTGAATGAGATTTCACAGAACCAGGGCTGTAGAACAACTTAGCTTACGTACCTAAAACCTGGCTATAAAGAATATGCACATAAAAGCCTACGAAAAAGAAGAGGTCATATTGTACCTTTACAGGGAGGATATCTGAGAAGTGGGTGTGGCTCACTGATGATGCCTTAAAAGGCAGAAATAGCTATCTGAGTCTCCCAGAGAGCAACACAGAGTTGCAGTTTGTCAGCAGAAAAAAGGCCCAGAATCTTGTGAATAAGATTTCACAGAACCAGGGCTGTAGAACAACTTAGCTTACGTAGGTAAAACCTGGCTAGAAAGAATATGCACATAAAAGCCTACGAAAAAGAAAAAGACACATTGTACCTTTACAGGGAGGATATCTGAGAAGTGGGTGTGGCTCACTGATGATGCCTTAAAAGGCAGAAATAGCTATCTGAGTCTCCCAGAGAGCAACACAGAGTTGCAGTTTGTCAGCAGAAAAAAGGCCCAGAAACTTGTGAATGAGATTTCACAGAACCAGGGATGTAGAACAACTTAGTTTACGTAGGTAAAACCTGGCTAGAAAGAATATGCACATAAAAGCCTACGAAAAAGAAAACGACACATTGTACCTTTACAGGGAGGATATCTGAGAAGTGGGTGTGGCTCACTGATGATGCCTTAAAAGGCAGAAATAGCTATCTGAGTCTCCCAGAGAGCAACACAGAGTTGCAGTTTGTCAGCAGAAAAAAGGCCCAGAAACTTGTGAATGAGATTTCACAGAACCAGGGCTGTAGAACAACTTAGCTTACGTAGGTAAAACCTGGCTAGAAAGAATATGCACATAAAAGCCTATGAAAAAGAAAAAGACACATTGTACCTTTACAGGGAGGATATCTGAGAAGTGGGTGTGGCTCACTGATGATGCCTTAAAAGGCAGAAATAGCTATCTGAGTCTCCCAGAGAGCAACACAGAGTTGCAGTTTGTCAGCAGAAAAAAGGCCCAGAAACTTGTGAATGAGATTTCACAGAACCAGGGATGTAGAACAACTTAGTTTACGTAGGTAAAACCTGGCTAGAAAGAATATGCACATAAAAGCCTACGAAAAAGAAAAAGACACATTGTACCTTTACAGGGAGGATATCTGAGAAGTGGGTGTGGCTCACTGATGATGCCTTAAAAGGCAGAAATAGCTATCTGAGTCTCCCAGAGAGCAACACAGAGTTGCAGTTTGTCAGCAGAAAAAAGGCCCAGAAACTTGTGAATGAGATTTCACAGAACCAGGGCTGTAGAACAACTTGGTTTACGTAGGTAAAACCTGGCTAGAAATAATATGCACATAAAAGCCTACGAAAAAGAAAAAGACACATTGTACCTTTACAGGGAGGATATCTGAGAAGTGGGTGTGGCTCACTGATGATGCCTTAAAAGGCAGAAATAGCTA
Organism: Pituophis catenifer annectens; assembly: GCF_029215685.1. Classification (NCBI taxonomy): domain Eukaryota; kingdom Metazoa; phylum Chordata; class Lepidosauria; order Squamata; family Colubridae; genus Pituophis; species Pituophis catenifer. The sequence continues at coordinate 142,889 of NW_027256929.1, read as the reverse complement.
TCTGAGTCTCCCAGAGAGCAACACAGAGTTGCAGTTTGTCAGCAGAAAAAAGGCCCAGAAACTTGTGAATGAAATTTCACAGAACCAGGGCTGTAGAACAACTTAGTTTACGTAGGTAAAACCTGGCTAGAAAGAATATGCACATAAAAGCCTACGAAAAAGAAAAAGACACATTGTACCTTTACAGGGAGGATATCTGAGAAGTGGGTGTGGCTCACTGATGATGCCTTAAAAGGCAGAAATAGCTATCTGAGTCTCCCAGAGAGCAACACAGAGTTGCAGTTTGTCAGCAGAAAAAAGGCCCAGAAACTTGTGAATGAGATTTCATAGAACCAGGGCTGTAGAACAACTTAGCTTACGTAGGTAAAACCTGGCTAGAAAGAATATGCACATAAAAGCCTACGAAAAAGAAAAAGACACATTGTACCTTTACAGGGAGGATATCTGAGAAGTGGGTGTGGCTCACTGATGATGCCTTAAAAGGCAGAAATAGCTATCTGAGTCTCCCAGAGAGCAACACAGAGTTGCAGTTTGTCAGCAGAAAAAAGGCCCAGAAACTTGTGAATGAGATTTCATAGAACCAGGGCTGTAGAACAACTTAGTTTACGTAGGTAAAACCTGGCTAGAAAGAATATGCACATAAAAGCCTACGAAAAAGAAGAGGTCATATTGTACCTTTACAGGGAGGATATCTGAGAAGTGGGTGTGGCTCACTGATGATGCCTTAAAAGGCAGAAATAGCTATCTGAGTCTCCCAGAGAGCAACACAGAGTTGCAGTTTGTCAGCAGAAAAAAGGCCCAGAATCTTGTGAATAAGATTTCACAGAACCAGGGCTGTAGAACAACTAAGCTTACGTAGGTAAAACCTGGCTAGAAAGAATATGCACATAAAAGCCTACGAAAAAGAAAAAGACACATTGTACCTTTACAGGGAGGATATCTGAGAAGTGGGTGTGGCTCACTGATGATGCCTTAAAAGGCAGAAATAGCTATCTGAGTCTCCCAGAGAGCAACACAGAGTTGCAGTTTGTCAGCAGAAAAAAGGCCCAGAAACTTGTGAATGAGATTTCACAGAACCAGGGCTGTAGAACAACTTAGCTTACGTAGGTAAAACCTGGCTAGAAAGAATATGCACATAAAAGCCTATGAAAAAGAAAAAGACACATTGTACCTTTACAGGGAGGATATCTGAGAAGTGGGTGTGGCTCACTGATGATGCCTTAAAAGGCAGAAATAGCTATCTGAGTCTCCCAGAGAGCAACACAGAGTTGCAGTTTGTCAGCAGAAAAAAGGCCCAGAAACTTGTGAATGAGATTTCACAGAACCAGCGATGTAGAACAACTTAGTTTACGTAGGTAAAACCTGGCTAGAAAGAATATGCACATAAAAGCCTACGAAAAAGAAAAAGACACATTGTACCTTTACAGGGAGGATATCTGAGAAGTGGGTGTGGCTCACTGATGATGCCTTAAAAGGCAGAAATAGCTATCTGAGTCTCCCAGAGAGCAACACAGAGTTGCAGTTTGTCAGCAGAAAAAAGGCCCAGAAACTTGTGAATGAGATTTCACAGAACCAGGGCTGTAGAACAACTTAGTTTACGTAGGTAAAACCTGGCTAGAAAGAATATGCACATAAAAGCCTACGAAAAAGAAAAAGACACATTGTACCTTTACAGGGAGGATATCTGAGAAGTGGGTGTGGCTCACTGATGATGCCTTAAAAGGCAGAAATAGCTATCTGAGTCTCCCAGAGAGCAACACAGAGTTGCAGTTTGTCAGCAGAAAAAAGGCCCAGAAACTTGTGAATGAAATTTCACAGAACCAGGGCTGTAGAACAACTTAGTTTACGTAGGTAAAACCTGGCTAGAAAGAATATGCACATAAAAGCCTACGAAAAAGAAAAAGACACATTGTACCTTTACAGGGAGGATATCTGAGAAGTGGGTGTGGCTCACTGATGATGCCTTAAAAGGCAGAAATAGCTATCTGAGTCTCCCAGAGAGCAACACAGAGTTGCAGTTTGTCAGCAGAAAAAAGGCCCAGAAACTTGTGAATGAGATTTCATAGAACCAGGGCTGTAGAACAACTTAGCTTACGTAGGTAAAACCTGGCTAGAAAGAATATGCACATAAAAGCCTACGAAAAAGAAAAAGACACATTGTACCTTTACAGGGAGGATATCTGAGAAGTGGGTGTGGCTCACTGATGATGCCTTAAAAGGCAGAAATAGCTATCTGAGTCTCCCAGAGAGCAACACAGAGTTGCAGTTTGTCAGCAGAAAAAAGGCCCAGAAACTTGTGAATGAGATTTCATAGAACCAGGGCTGTAGAACAACTTAGTTTACGTAGGTAAAACCTGGCTAGAAAGAATATGCACATAAAAGCCTACGAAAAAGAAGAGGTCATATTGTACCTTTACAGGGAGGATATCTGAGAAGTGGGTGTGGCTCACTGATGATGCCTTAAAAGGCAGAAATAGCTATCTGAGTCTCCCAGAGAGCAACACAGAGTTGCAGTTTGTCAGCAGAAAAAAGGCCCAGAATCTTGTGAATAAGATTTCACAGAACCAGGGCTGTAGAACAACTTAGCTTACGTAGGTAAAACCTGGCTAGAAAGAATATGCACATAAAAGCCTACGAAAAAGAAAAAGACACATTGTACCTTTACAGGGAGGATATCTGAGAAGTGGGTGTGGCTCACTGATGATGCCTTAAAAGGCAGAAATAGCTATCTGAGTCTCCCAGAGAGCAACACAGAGTTGCAGTTTGTCAGCAGAAAAAAGGCCCAGAAACTTGTGAATGAGATTTCACAGAACCAGGGATGTAGAACAACTTAGTTTACGTAGGTAAAACCTGGCTAGAAAGAATATGCACATAAAAGCCTACGAAAAAGAAAACGACACATTGTACCTTTACAGGGAGGATATCTGAGAAGTGGGTGTGGCTCACTGATGATGCCTTAAAAGGCAGAAATAGCTATCTGAGTCTCCCAGAGAGCAACACAGAGTTGCAGTTTGTCAGCAGAAAAAAGGCCCAGAAACTTGTGAATGAGATTTCACAGAACCAGGGCTGTAGAACAATTTAGTTTACGTAGGTAAAACCTGGCTAGAAAGAATATGCACATAAAAGCCTACGAAAAAGAAAAAGACACATTGTACCTTTACAGGGAGGATATCTGAGAAGTGGGTGTGGCTCACTGATGATGCCTTAAAAGGCAGAAATAGCTATCTGAGTCTCCCAGAGAGCAACACAGAGTTGCAGTTTGTCAGCAGAAAAAAGGCCCAGAAACTTGTGAATGAGATTTCACAGAACCAGGGCTGTAGAACAACTTAGTTTACGTAGGTAAAACCTGGCTAGAAAGAATATGCACATAAAAGCCTACGAAAAAGAAAAAGACACATTGTACCTTTACAGGGAGGATATCTGAGAAGTGGGTGTGGCTCACTGATGATGCCTTAAATGGCAGAAATAGCTATCTGAGTCTCCCAGAGAGCAACACAGAGTTGCAGTTTGTCAGCAGAAAAAAGGCCCAGAAACTTGTGAATGAGATTTCACAGAACCAGGGCTGTAGAACAACATAGCTTATGTAGGTAAAACCTGGCTAGAAAGAATATGCACATAAAAGCCTACGAAAAAGAAAACGACACATTGTACCTTTACAGGGAGGATATCTGAGAAGTGGGTGTGGCTCACTGATGATGCCTTAAAAGGCAGAAATAGCTATCTGAGTCTCCCAGAGAGCAACACAGAGTTGCAGTTTGTCAGCAGAAAAAAGGCCCAGAAACTTGTGAATGAGATTTCACAGAACCAGGGCTGTAGAACAATTTAGTTTACGTAGGTAAAACCTGGCTAGAAAGAATATGCACATAAAAGCCTACGAAAAAGAAAAAGACACATTGTACCTTTACAGGGAGGATATCTGAGAAGTGGGTGTGGCTCACTGATGATGCCTTAAAAGGCAGAAATAGCTATCTGAGTCTCCCAGAGAGCAACACAGAGTTGCAGTTTGTCAGCAGAAAAAAGGCCCAGAAACTTGTGAATGAGATTTCACAGAACCAGGGCTGTAGAACAACTTAGTTTACGTAGGTAAAACCTGGCTAGAAAGAATATGCACATAAAAGCCTACGAAAAAGAAAAAGACACATTGTACCTTTACAGGGAGGATATCTGAGAAGTGGGTGTGGCTCACTGATGATGCCTTAAAAGGCAGAAATAGCTATCTGAGTCTCCCAGAGAGCAACACAGAGTTGCAGTTTGTCAGCAGAAAAAAGGCCCAGAAACTTGTGAATGAGATTTCACAGAACCAGGGCTGTAGAACAATTTAGTTTACGTAGGTAAAACCTGGCTAGAAAGAATATGCACATAAAAGCCTACGAAAAAGAAAAAGACACATTGTACCTTTACAGGGAGGATATCTGAGAAGTGGGTGTGGCTCACTGATGATGCCTTAAATGGCAGAAATAGCTATCTGAGTCTCCCAGAGAGCAACACAGAGTTGCAGTTTGTCAGCAGAAAAAAGGCCCAGAAACTTGTGAATGAGATTTCACAGAACCAGGGCTGTAGAACAACATAGCTTATGTAGGTAAAACCTGGCTAGAAAGAATATGCACATAAAAGCCTACGAAAAAGAAAAAGACACATTGTACCTTTACAGGGAGGATATCTGAGAAGTGGGTGTGGCTCACTGATGATGCCTTAAAAGGCAGAAATAGCTATCTGAGTCTCCCAGAGAGCAACACAGAGTTGCAGTTTGTCAGCAGAAAAAAGGCCCAGAAACTTGTGAATGAGATTTCACAGAACCAACGCTGTAGAACAACTTAGCTTACGTAGGTAAAACCTGGCTAGAAAGAATATGCACATAAAAGCCTACGAAAAAGAAAAAGACACATTGTACCTTTACAGGGAGGATATCTGAGAAGTGGGTGTGGCTCACTGATGATGCCTTAAAAGGCAGAAATAGCTATCTGAGTCTCCCAGAGAGCAACACAGAGTTGCAGTTTGTCAGCAGAAAAAAGGCCCAGAAACTTGTGAATGAGATTTCACAGAACCAGGGCTGTAGAACAACTTAGTTTACGTAGGTAAAACCTGGCTAGAAAGAATATGCACATAAAAGCCTACGAAAAAGAAAAAGACACATTGTACCTTTACAGGGAGGATGTCTGAGAAGTGGGTGTGGCTCACTGATAATGCCTTAAAAGGCAGAAATAGCTATCTGAGTCTCCCAGAGAGCAACACAGAGTTGCAGTTTGTCAGCAGAAAAAAGGCCCAGAAACTTGTGAATGAGATTTCACAGAACCAGGGCTGTAGAACAACTAAGTTTACGTAGGTAAAACCTGGCTAGAAAGAATATGCACATAAACGCCTACGAAAAAGAAAAGGACATATTGTACCTTTACAGGGAGGATATCTGAGAAGTGGGTGTGGCTCACTGATGATGCCTTAAAAGGCAGAAATAGCTATCTGAGTCTCCCAGAGAGCAACACAGAGTTGCAGTTTGTCAGCAGAAAAAAGGCCCAGAAACTTGTGAATGAGATTTCACAGAACCAGGGCTGTAGAACAACTTAGCTTACGTACCTAAAACCTGGCTATCAAGAATATGCACATAAAAGCCTACGAAAAAGAAAAAGACACATTGTACCTTTACAGGGAGGATATCTGAGAAGTGGGTGTGGCTCACTGATGATGCCTTAAAAGGCAGAAATAGCTATCTGAGTCTCCCAGAGAGCAACACAGAGTTTCAGTTTGTCAGCAGAAAAAAGGCCCAGAAACTTGTGAATGAGATTTCACAGAACCAGGGCTGTAGAACAACTTAGCTTATGTAGGTAAAACCTGGCTAGAAAGAATATGCACATAAAAGCCTACGAAAAAGAAAAAGACACATTGTACCTTTACAGGGAGGATATCTGAGAAGTGGGTGTGGCTCACTGATGATGCCTTAAAAGGCAGAAATAGCTATCTGAGTCTCCCAGAGAGCAACACAGAGTTGCAGTTTGTCAGCAGAAAAAAGGCCCAGAAACTTGTGAATGAGATTTCACAGAACCAACGCTGTAGAACAACTTAGCTTACGTAGGTAAAACCTGGCTAGAAAGAATATGCACATAAAAGCCTACGAAAAAGAAAAAGACACATTGTACCTTTACAGGGAGGATATCTGAGAAGTGGGTGTGGCTCACTGATGATGCCTTAAAAGGCAGAAATAGCTATCTGAGTCTCCCAGAGAGCAACACAGAGTTGCAGTTTGTCAGCAGAAAAAAGGCCCAGAAACTTGTGAATGAGATTTCACAGAACCAGGGCTGTAGAACAACTTAGCTTACGTAGGTAAAACCTGGCTAGAAAGAATATGCACATAAAAGCCTACGAAAAAGAAAAAGACACATTGTACCTTTACAGGGAGGATATCTGAGAAGTGGGTGTGGCTCACTGATGATGCCTTAAAAGGCAGAAATAGCTATCTGAGTCTCCCAGAGAGCAACACAGAGTTGCAGTTTGTCAGCAGAAAAAAGGCCCAGAAACTTGTGAATGAGATTTCACAGAACCAGGGATGTAGAACAACTTAGTTTACGTAGGTAAAACCTGGCTAGAAAGAATATGCACATAAAAGCCTACGAAAAAGAAAAAGACACATTGTACCTTTACAGGGAGGATATCTGAGAAGTGGGTGTGGCTCACTGATGATGCCTTAAAAGGCAGAAATAGCTATCTGAGTCTCCCAGAGAGCAACACAGAGTTGCAGTTTGTCAGCAGAAAAAAGGCCCAGAAACTTGTGAATGAGATTTCACAGAACCAGGGCTGTAGAACAACTTAGCTTACGTAGGTAAAACCTGGCTAGAAAGAATATGCACATAAAAGCCTGCGAAAAAGAAAAAGACACATTGTACCTTTACAGGGAGGATATCTGAGAAGTGGGTGTGGCTCACTGATGATGCCTTAAAAGGCAGAAATAGCTATCTGAGTCTCCCAGAGAGCAACACAGAGTTGCAGTTTGTCAGCAGAAAAAAGGCCCAGAAACTTGTGAATGAGATTTCACAGAACCAAGGATGTAGAACCACTTAGTTTACGTAGGTAAAACCTGGCTAGAAAGAATATGCACATAAAAGCCTACGAAAAAGAAAAGGACATGTTGTACCTTTACAGGGAGGATATCTGAGAAGTGGGTGTGGCTCACTGATGATGCCTTAAAAGGCAGAAATAGCTATCTGAGTCTCCCAGAGAGCAACACAGAGTTGCAGTTTGTCAGCAGAAAAAAGGCCCAGAAACTTGTGAATGAGATTTCACAGAACCAGGGCTGTAGAACAACTTAGCTTACGTAGGTAAAACCTGGCTAGAAAGAATATGCACATAAAAGCCTACGAAAAAGAGAAAGACACATTGTACCTTTACAGGGAGGATATCTGAGAAGTGGGTGTGGCTCACTGATGATGCCTTAAAAGGCAGAAATAGCTATCTGAGTCTCCCAGAGAGCAACACAGAGTTGCAGTTTGTCAGCAGAAAAAAGGCCCAGAAACTTGTGAATGAGATTGCACAGAACCAGGGCTGTAGAAAAACTCAGCTGACGTAGGTAAAACCTGGCTAGAAAGAATATGCACATAAAAGCCTACGAAAAAGAAAAAGACACATTGTACCTTTACAGGGAGGATATCTGAGAAGTGGGTGTGGCTCACTGATGATGCCTTAAAAGGCAGAAATAGCTATCTGAGTCTCCCAGAGAGCAACACAGAGTTGCAGTTTGTCAGCAGAAAAAAGGCCCAGAAACTTGTGAATGAGATTTCACAGAACCAGGGCTGTAGAACAACTTAGTTTACGTAGGTAAAACCTGGCTAGAAAGAATATGCACATAAACGTCCTATGAAAAAGAAAAAGACACATTGTACCTTTACAGGGAGGATATCTGAGAAGTGGGTGTGGCTCACTGATGATGCCTTAAAAGGCAGAAATAGCTATCTGAGTCTCCCAGAGAGCAACACAGAGTTGCAGTTTGTCAGCAGAAAAAAGGCCCAGAAACTTGTGAATGAGATTTCACAGAACCAGGGCTGTAGAACAACTTAGCTTACGTAGGTAAAACCTGGCTAGAAAGAATATGCACATAAAAGCCTACGAAAAAGAGAAAGACACATTGTACCTTTACAGGGAGGATATCTGAGAAGTGGGTGTGGCTCACTGATGATGCCTTAAAAGGCAGAAATAGCTATCTGAGTCTCCCAGAGAGCAACACAGAGTTGCAGTTTGTCAGCAGAAAAAAGGCCCAGAAACTTGTGAATGAGATTTCACAGAACCAGGGCTGTAGAACAACTTAGTTTACGTAGGTAAAACCTGGCTAGAAAGAATATGCACATAAAAGCCTACGAAAAAGAAAAAGACACATTGTACCTTTACAGGGAGGATATCTGAGAAGTGGGTGTGGCTCACTGATGATGCCTTAAAAGGCAGAAATAGCTATCTGAGTCTCCCAGAGAGCAACACAGAGTTGCAGTTTGTCAGCAGAAAAAAGGCCCAGAAACTTGTGAATGAGATTTCACAGAACCAGGGCTGTAGAACAACTTAGCTTACGTAGGTAAAACCTGGCTAGAAAGAATATGCACATAAACGCCTACGAAAAAGAAAAAGACACATTGTACCTTTACAGGGAGGATATCTGAGAAGTGGGTGTGGCTCACTGATGATGCCTTAAAAGGCAGAAATAGCTATCTGAGTCTCCCAGAGAGCAACACAGAGTTGCAGTTTGTCAGCAGAAAAAAGGCCCAGAAACTTGTGAATGAGATTGCACAGAACCAGGGCTGTAGAAAAACTCAGCTGACGTAGGTAAAACCTGGCTAGAAAGAATATGCACATAAAAGCCTACGAAAAAGAAAAAGACACATTGTACCTTTACAGGGAGGATATCTGAGAAGTGGGTGTGGCTCACTGATGATGCCTTAAAAGGCAGAAATAGCTATCTGAGTCTCCCAGAGAGCAACACAGAGTTGCAGTTTGTCAGCAGAAAAAAGGCCCAGAAACTTGTGAATGAGATTTCACAGAACCAGGGCTGTAGAACAACTTAGTTTACGTAGGTAAAACCTGGCTAGAAAGAATATGCACATAAAAGCCTATGAAAAAGAAAAAGACACATTGTACCTTTACAGGGAGGATATCTGAGAAGTGGGTGTGGCTCACTGATGATGCCTTAAAAGGCAGAAATAGCTATCTGAGTCTCCCAGAGAGCAACACAGAGTTGCAGTTTGTCAGCAGAAAAAAGGCCCAGAAACTTGTGAATGAGATTTCACAGAACCAGGGCTGTAGAACAACTTAGCTTACGTAGGTAAAACCTGGCTAGAAAGAATATGCACATAAAAGCCTACGAAAAAGAGAAAGACACATTGTACCTTTACAGGGAGGATATCTGAGAAGTGGGTGTGGCTCACTGATGATGCCTTAAAAGGCAGAAATAGCTATCTGAGTCTCCCAGAGAGCAACACAGAGTTGCAGTTTGTCAGCAGAAAAAAGGCCCAGAAACTTGTGAATGAGATTTCACAGAACCAGGGCTGTAGAACAACTGAGCTTACGTAGGTAAAACCTGGCTAGAAAGAATATGCACATAAAAGCCTACGAAAAAGAAAAGGTCATATTGTACCTTTACAGGGAGGATATCTGAGAAGTGGGTGTGGCTCACTGATGATGCCTTAAAAGGCAGAAATAGCTATCTGAGTCTCCCAGAGAGCAACACAGAGTTGCAGTTTGTCAGCAGAAAAAAGGCCCAGAAACTTGTGAATGAGATTTCACAGAACCAGGGCTGTAGAACAATTTAGTTTACGTAGGTAAAACCTGGCTAGAAAGAATATGCACATAAAAGCCTACGAAAAAGAAAAAGACACATTGTACCTTTACAGGGAGGATATCTGAGAAGTGGGTGTGGCTCACTGATGATGCCTTAAATGGCAGAAATAGCTATCTGAGTCTCCCAGAGAGCAACACAGAGTTGCAGTTTGTCAGCAGAAAAAAGGCCCAGAAACTTGTGAATGAGATTTCACAGAACCAGGGCTGTAGAACAACATAGCTTATGTAGGTAAAACCTGGCTAGAAAGAATATGCACATAAAAGCCTACGAAAAAGAAAAAGACACATTGTACCTTTACAGGGAGGATATCTGAGAAGTGGGTGTGGCTCACTGATGATGCCTTAAAAGGCAGAAATAGCTATCTGAGTCTCCCAGAGAGCAACACAGAGTTGCAGTTTGTCAGCAGAAAAAAGGCCCAGAAACTTGTGAATGAGATTTCACAGAACCAACGCTGTAGAACAACTTAGCTTACGTAGGTAAAACCTGGCTAGAAAGAATATGCACATAAAAGCCTACGAAAAAGAAAAAGACACATTGTACCTTTACAGGGAGGATATCTGAGAAGTGGGTGTGGCTCACTGATGATGCCTTAAAAGGCAGAAATAGCTATCTGAGTCTCCCAGAGAGCAACACAGAGTTGCAGTTTGTCAGCAGAAAAAAGGCCCAGAAACTTGTGAATGAGATTTCACAGAACCAGGGCTGTAGAACAACTTAGTTTACGTAGGTAAAACCTGGCTAGAAAGAATATGCACATAAAAGCCTACGAAAAAGAAAAAGACACATTGTACCTTTACAGGGAGGATGTCTGAGAAGTGGGTGTGGCTCACTGATAATGCCTTAAAAGGCAGAAATAGCTATCTGAGTCTCCCAGAGAGCAACACAGAGTTGCAGTTTGTCAGCAGAAAAAAGGCCCAGAAACTTGTGAATGAGATTTCACAGAACCAGGGCTGTAGAACAACTAAGTTTACGTAGGTAAAACCTGGCTAGAAAGAATATGCACATAAACGCCTACGAAAAAGAAAAGGACATATTGTACCTTTACAGGGAGGATATCTGAGAAGTGGGTGTGGCTCACTGATGATGCCTTAAAAGGCAGAAATAGCTATCTGAGTCTCCCAGAGAGCAACACAGAGTTGCAGTTTGTCAGCAGAAAAAAGGCCCAGAAACTTGTGAATGAGATTTCACAGAACCAGGGCTGTAGAACAACTTAGCTTACGTACCTAAAACCTGGCTATAAAGAATATGCACATAAAAGCCTACGAAAAAGAAAAAGACACATTGTACCTTTACAGGGAGGATATCTGAGAAGTGGGTGTGGCTCACTGATGATGCCTTAAAAGGCAGAAATAGCTATCTGAGTCTCCCAGAGAGCAACACAGAGTTTCAGTTTGTCAGCAGAAAAAAGGCCCAGAAACTTGTGAATGAGATTTCACAGAACCAGGGCTGTAGAACAACTTAGCTTATGTAGGTAAAACCTGGCTAGAAAGAATATGCACATAAAAGCCTACGAAAAAGAAAAAGACACATTGTACCTTTACAGGGAGGATATCTGAGAAGTGGGTGTGGCTCACTGATGATGCCTTAAAAGGCAGAAATAGCTATCTGAGTCTCCCAGAGAGCAACACAGAGTTGCAGTTTGTCAGCAGAAAAAAGGCCCAGAAACTTGTGAATGAGATTTCACAGAACCAACGCTGTAGAACAACTTAGCTTACGTAGGTAAAACCTGGCTAGAAAGAATATGCACATAAAAGCCTACGAAAAAGAAAAAGACACATTGTACCTTTACAGGGAGGATATCTGAGAAGTGGGTGTGGCTCACTGATGATGCCTTAAAAGGCAGAAATAGCTATCTGAGTCTCCCAGAGAGCAACACAGAGTTGCAGTTTGTCAGCAGAAAAAAGGCCCAGAAACTTGTGAATGAGATTTCACAGAACCAGGGCTGTAGAACAACTTAGCTTACGTAGGTAAAACCTGGCTAGAAAGAATATGCACATAAAAGCCTACGAAAAAGAAAAAGACACATTGTACCTTTACAGGGAGGATATCTGAGAAGTGGGTGTGGCTCACTGATGATGCCTTAAAAGGCAGAAATAGCTATCTGAGTCTCCCAGAGAGCAACACAGAGTTGCAGTTTGTCAGCAGAAAAAAGGCCCAGAAACTTGTGAATGAGATTTCACAGAACCAGGGATGTAGAACAACTTAGTTTACGTAGGTAAAACCTGGCTAGAAAGAATATGCACATAAAAGCCTACGAAAAAGAAAAAGACACATTGTACCTTTACAGGGAGGATATCTGAGAAGTGGGTGTGGCTCACTGATGATGCCTTAAAAGGCAGAAATAGCTATCTGAGTCTCCCAGAGAGCAACACAGAGTTGCAGTTTGTCAGCAGAAAAAAGGCCCAGAAACTTGTGAATGAGATTTCACAGAACCAGGGCTGTAGAACAACTTAGCTTACGTAGGTAAAACCTGGCTAGAAAGAATATGCACATAAAAGCCTGCGAAAAAGAAAAAGACACATTGTACCTTTACAGGGAGGATATCTGAGAAGTGGGTGTGGCTCACTGATGATGCCTTAAAAGGCAGAAATAGCTATCTGAGTCTCCCAGAGAGCAACACAGAGTTGCAGTTTGTCAGCAGAAAAAAGGCCCAGAAACTTGTGAATGAGATTTCACAGAACCAAGGATGTAGAACCACTTAGTTTACGTAGGTAAAACCTGGCTAGAAAGAATATGCACATAAAAGCCTACGAAAAAGAAAAGGACATGTTGTACCTTTACAGGGAGGATATCTGAGAAGTGGGTGTGGCTCACTGATGATGCCTTAAAAGGCAGAAATAGCTATCTGAGTCTCCCAGAGAGCAACACAGAGTTGCAGTTTGTCAGCAGAAAAAAGGCCCAGAAACTTGTGAATGAGATTTCACAGAACCAGGGCTGTAGAACAACTTAGCTTACGTAGGTAAAACCTGGCTAGAAAGAATATGCACATAAAAGCCTACGAAAAAGAGAAAGACACATTGTACCTTTACAGGGAGGATATCTGAGAAGTGGGTGTGGCTCACTGATGATGCCTTAAAAGGCAGAAATAGCTATCTGAGTCTCCCAGAGAGCAACACAGAGTTGCAGTTTGTCAGCAGAAAAAAGGCCCAGAAACTTGTGAATGAGATTTCACAGAACCAGGGCTGTAGAACAACTTAGTTTACGTAGGTAAAACCTGGCTAGAAAGAATATGCACATAAACGTCCTATGAAAAAGAAAAAGACACATTGTACCTTTACAGGGAGGATATCTGAGAAGTGGGTGTGGCTCACTGATGATGCCTTAAAAGGCAGAAATAGCTATCTGAGTCTCCCAGAGAGCAACACAGAGTTGCAGTTTGTCAGCAGAAAAAAGGCCCAGAAACTTGTGAATGAGATTTCACAGAACCAGGGCTGTAGAACAACTTAGCTTACGTAGGTAAAACCTGGCTAGAAAGAATATGCACATAAAAGCCTACGAAAAAGAGAAAGACACATTGTACCTTTACAGGGAGGATATCTGAGAAGTGGGTGTGGCTCACTGATGATGCCTTAAAAGGCAGAAATAGCTATCTGAGTCTCCCAGAGAGCAACACAGAGTTGCAGTTTGTCAGCAGAAAAAAGGCCCAGAAACTTGTGAATGAGATTTCACAGAACCAGGGCTGTAGAACAACTTAGTTTACGTAGGTAAAACCTGGCTAGAAAGAATATGCACATAAAAGCCTACGAAAAAGAAAAAGACACATTGTACCTTTACAGGGAGGATATCTGAGAAGTGGGTGTGGCTCACTGATGATGCCTTAAAAGGCAGAAATAGCTATCTGAGTCTCCCAGAGAGCAACACAGAGTTGCAGTTTGTCAGCAGAAAAAAGGCCCAGAAACTTGTGAATGAGATTGCACAGAACCAGGGCTGTAGAAAAACTCAGCTGACGTAGGTAAAACCTGGCTAGAAAGAATATGCACATAAAAGCCTACGAAAAAGAAAAAGACACATTGTACCTTTACAGGGAGGATATCTGAGAAGTGGGTGTGGCTCACTGATGATGCCTTAAAAGGCAGAAATAGCTATCTGAGTCTCCCAGAGAGCAACACAGAGTTGCAGTTTGTCAGCAGAAAAAAGGCCCAGAAACTTGTGAATGAGATTTCACAGAACCAGGGCTGTAGAACAACTTAGTTTACGTAGGTAAAACCTGGCTAGAAAGAATATGCACATAAAAGCCTATGAAAAAGAAAAAGACACATTGTACCTTTACAGGGAGGATATCTGAGAAGTGGGTGTGGCTCACTGATGATGCCTTAAAAGGCAGAAATAGCTATCTGAGTCTCCCAGAGAGCAACACAGAGTTGCAGTTTGTCAGCAGAAAAAAGGCCCAGAAACTTGTGAATGAGATTTCACAGAACCAGGGCTGTAGAACAACTTAGCTTACGTAGGTAAAACCTGGCTAGAAAGAATATGCACATAAAAGCCTACGAAAAAGAGAAAGACACATTGTACCTTTACAGGGAGGATATCTGAGAAGTGGGTGTGGCTCACTGATGATGCCTTAAAAGGCAGAAATAGCTATCTGAGTCTCCCAGAGAGCAACACAGAGTTGCAGTTTGTCAGCAGAAAAAAGGCCCAGAAACTTGTGAATGAGATTTCACAGAACCAGGGCTGTAGAACAACTGAGCTTACGTAGGTAAAACCTGGCTAGAAAGAATATGCACATAAAAGCCTACGAAAAAGAAAAGGTCATATTGTACCTTTACAGGGAGGATATCTGAGAAGTGGGTGTGGCTCACTGATGATGCCTTAAAAGGCAGAAATAGCTATCTGAGTCTCCCAGAGAGCAACACAGAGTTGCAGTTTGTCAGCAGAAAAAAGGCCCAGAAACTTGTGAATGAGATTTCACAGAACCAGGGCTGTAGAACAACTTAGCTTACGTAGGTAAAACCTGGCTAGAAAGAATATGCACATAAAAGCCTACGAAAAAGAAAAAGACACATTGTACCTTTACAGGGAGGATATCTGAGAAGTGGGTGTGGCTCACTGATGATGCCTTAAAAGGCAGAAATAGCTATCTGAGTCTCCCAGAGAGCAACACAGAGTTGCAGTTTGTCAGCAGAAAAAAGGCCCAGAAACTTGTGAATGAGATTTCACAGAACCAGGGCTGTAGAACAACTTAGCTTACGTAGGTAAAACCTGGCTAGAAAGAATATGCACATAAAAGCCTACGAAAAAGAAAAAGACACATTGTACCTTTACAGGGAGGATATCTGAGAAGTGGGTGTGGCTCACTGATGATGCCTTAAAAGGCAGAAATAGGTATCTGAGTCTCCCAGAGAGCAACACAGAGTTGCAGTTTGTCAGCAGAAAAAAGGCCCAGAAACTTGTGAATGAGATTTCACAGAACCAAGGATGTAGAACCACTTAGTTTACGTAGGTAAAACCTGGCTAGAAAGAATATGCACATAAAAGCCTACGAAAAAGAAAAGGACATGTTGTACCTTTACAGGGAGGATATCTGAGAAGTGGGTGTGGCTCACTGATGATGCCTTAAAAGGCAGAAATAGCTATCTGAGTCTCCCAGAGAGCAACACAGAGTTGCAGTTTGTCAGCAGAAAAAAGGCCCAGAAACTTGTGAATGAGATTTCACAGAACCAGGGCTGTAGAACAACTTAGCTTACGTAGGTAAAACCTGGCTAGAAAGAATATGCACATAAAAGCCTACGAAAAAGAAAAAGACACATTGTACCTTTACAGGGAGGATATCTGAGAAGTGGGTGTGGCTCACTGATGATGCCTTAAAAGGCAGAAATAGCTATCTGAGTCTCCCAGAGAGCAACACAGAGTTGCAGTTTGTCAGCAGAAAAAAGGCCCAGAAACTTGTGAATGAGATTTCACAGAACCAGGGCTGTAGAACAACTTAGCTTACGTAGGTAAAACCTGGCTAGAAAGAATATGCACATAAACGTCCTATGAAAAAGAAAAAGACACATTGTACCTTTACAGGGAGGATATCTGAGAAGTGGGTGTGGCTCACTGATGATGCCTTAAAAGGCAGAAATAGCTATCTGAGTCTCCCAGAGAGCAACACAGAGTTGCAGTTTGTCAGCAGAAAAAAGGCCCAGAAACTTGTGAATGAGATTTCACAGAACCAGGGCTGTAGAACAACTTAGCTTACGTAGGTAAAACCTGGCTAGAAAGAATATGCACATAAAAGCCTACGAAAAAGAGAAAGACACATTGTACCTTTACAGGGAGGATATCTGAGAAGTGGGTGTGGCTCACTGATGATGCCTTAAAAGGCAGAAATAGCTATCTGAGTCTCCCAGAGAGCAACACAGAGTTGCAGTTTGTCAGCAGAAAAAAGGCCCAGAAACTTGTGAATGAGATTTCACAGAACCAGGGCTGTAGAACAACTTAGTTTACGTAGGTAAAACCTGGCTAGAAAGAATATGCACATAAAAGCCTACGAAAAAGAAAAAGACACATTGTACCTTTACAGGGAGGATATCTGAGAAGTGGGTGTGGCTCACTGATGATGCCTTAAAAGGCAGAAATAGCTATCTGAGTCTCCCAGAGAGCAACACAGAGTTGCAGTTTGTCAGCAGAAAAAAGGCCCAGAAACTTGTGAATGAGATTGCACAGAACCAGGGCTGTAGAAAAACTCAGCTGACGTAGGTAAAACCTGGCTAGAAAGAATATGCACATAAAAGCCTACGAAAAAGAAAAAGACACATTGTACCTTTACAGGGAGGATATCTGAGAAGTGGGTGTGGCTCACTGATGATGCCTTAAAAGGCAGAAATAGCTATCTGAGTCTCCCAGAGAGCAACACAGAGTTGCAGTTTGTCAGCAGAAAAAAGGCCCAGAAACTTGTGAATGAGATTTCACAGAACCAGGGCTGTAGAACAACTTAGTTTACGTAGGTAAAACCTGGCTAGAAAGAATATGCACATAAAAGCCTATGAAAAAGAAAAAGACACATTGTACCTTTACAGGGAGGATATCTGAGAAGTGGGTGTGGCTCACTGATGATGCCTTAAAAGGCAGAAATAGCTATCTGAGTCTCCCAGAGAGCAACACAGAGTTGCAGTTTGTCAGCAGAAAAAAGGCCCAGAAACTTGTGAATGAGATTTCACAGAACCAGGGCTGTAGAACAACTTAGCTTACGTAGGTAAAACCTGGCTAGAAAGAATATGCACATAAAAGCCTACGAAAAAGAGAAAGACACATTGTACCTTTACAGGGAGGATATCTGAGAAGTGGGTGTGGCTCACTGATGATGCCTTAAAAGGCAGAAATAGCTATCTGAGTCTCCCAGAGAGCAACACAGAGTTGCAGTTTGTCAGCAGAAAAAAGGCCCAGAAACTTGTGAATGAGATTTCACAGAACCAGGGCTGTAGAACAACTGAGCTTACGTAGGTAAAACCTGGCTAGAAAGAATATGCACATAAAAGCCTACGAAAAAGAAAAGGTCATATTGTACCTTTACAGGGAGGATATCTGAGAAGTGGGTGTGGCTCACTGATGATGCCTTAAAAGGCAGAAATAGCTATCTGAGTCTCCCAGAGAGCAACACAGAGTTGCAGTTTGTCAGCAGAAAAAAGGCCCAGAAACTTGTGAATGAGATTTCACAGAACCAGGGCTGTAGAACAACTTAGCTTACGTAGGTAAAACCTGGCTAGAAAGAATATGCACATAAAAGCCTACGAAAAAGAAAAAGACACATTGTACCTTTACAGGGAGGATATCTGAGAAGTGGGTGTGGCTCACTGATGATGCCTTAAAAGGCAGAAATAGCTATCTCAGTCTCCCAGAGAGCAACACAGAGTTGCAGTTTGTCAGCAGAAAAAAGGCCCAGAAACTTGTGAATGAGATTTCACAGAACCAGGGCTGTAGAACAACTTAGCTTACGTAGGTAAAACCTGGCTAGAAAGAATATGCACATAAAAGCCTACGAAAAAGAAAAAGACACATTGTACCTTTACAGGGAGGATATCTGAGAAGTGGGTGTGGCTCACTGATGATGCCTTAAAAGGCAGAAATAGGTATCTGAGTCTCCCAGAGAGCAACACAGAGTTGCAGTTTGTCAGCAGAAAAAAGGCCCAGAAACTTGTGAATGAGATTTCACAGAACCAAGGATGTAGAACCACTTAGTTTACGTAGGTAAAACCTGGCTAGAAAGAATATGCACATAAAAGCCTACGAAAAAGAAAAGGACATGTTGTACCTTTACAGGGAGGATATCTGAGAAGTGGGTGTGGCTCACTGATGATGCCTTAAAAGGCAGAAATAGCTATCTGAGTCTCCCAGAGAGCAACACAGAGTTGCAGTTTTTCAGCAGAAAAAAGGCCCAGAAACTTGTGAATGAGATTTCACAGAACCAGGGCTGTAGAACAACTTAGCTTACGTAGGTAAAACCTGGCTAGAAAGAATATGCACATAAAAGCCTACGAAAAAGAGAAAGACACATTGTACCTTTACAGGGAGGATATCTGAGAAGTGGGTGTGGCTCACTGATGATGCCTTAAAAGGCAGAAATAGCTATCTGAGTCTCCCAGAGAGCAACACAGAGTTGCAGTTTGTCAGCAGAAAAAAGGCCCAGAAACTTGTGAATGAGATTGCACAGAACCAGGGCTGTAGAAAAACTCAGCTTACGTAGGTAAAACCTGGCTAGAAAGAATATGCACATAAAAGCCTACGAAAAAGAAAAAGACACATTGTACCTTTACAGGGAGGATATCTGAGAAGTGGGTGTGGCTCACTGATGATGCCTTAAAAGGCAGAAATAGCTATCTGAGTCTCCCAGAGAGCAACACAGAGTTGCAGTTTGTCAGCAGAAAAAAGGCCCAGAAACTTGTGAATGAGATTTCACAGAACCAGGGCTGTAGAACAACTTAGTTTACGTAGGTAAAACCTGGCTAGAAAGAATATGCACATAAAAGCCTATGAAAAAGAAAAAGACACATTGTACCTTTACAGGGAGGATATCTGAGAAGTGGGTGTGGCTCACTGATGATGCCTTAAAAGGCAGAAATAGCTATCTGAGTCTCCCAGAGAGCAACACAGAGTTGCAGTTTGTCAGCAGAAAAAAGGCCCAGAAACTTGTGAATGAGATTTCACAGAACCAGGGCTGTAGAACAACTTAGCTTACGTAGGTAAAACCTGGCTAGAAAGAATATGCACATAAAAGCCTACGAAAAAGAGAAAGACACATTGTACCTTTACAGGGAGGATATCTGAGAAGTGGGTGTGGCTCACTGATGATGCCTTAAAAGGCAGAAATAGCTATCTGAGTCTCCCAGAGAGCAACACAGAGTTGCAGTTTGTCAGCAGAAAAAAGGCCCAGAAACTTGTGAATGAGATTTCACAGAACCAGGGCTGTAGAACAACTTAGTTTACGTAGGTAAAACCTGGCTAGAAAGAATATGCACATAAAAGCCTACGAAAAAGAAAAAGACACATTGTACCTTTACAGGGAGGATATCTGAGAAGTGGGTGTGGCTCACTGATGATGCCTTAAAAGGCAGAAATAGCTATCTGAGTCTCCCAGAGAGCAACACAGAGTTGCAGTTTGTCAGCAGAAAAAAGGCCCAGAAACTTGTGAATGAGATTTCACAGAACCAGGGCTGTAGAACAACTTAGCTTACGTAGGTAAAACCTGGCTAGAAAGAATATGCACATAAACGCCTACGAAAAAGAAAAGGACATATTGTACCTTTACAGGGAGGATATCTGAGAAGTGGGTGTGGCTCACTGATGATGCCTTAAAAGGCAGAAATAGCTATCTGAGTCTCCCAGAGAGCAACACAGAGTTGCAGTTTGTCAGCAGAAAAAAGGCCCAGAAACTTGTGAATGAGATTTCACAGAACCAGGGCTGTAGAACAACTGAGCTTACGTAGGTAAAACCTGGCTAGAAAGAATATGCACATAAAAGCCTACGAAAAAGAAAAAGACACATTGTACCTTTACAGGGAGGATATCTGAGAAGTGGGTGAGGCTCACTGATGATGCCTTAAAAGGCAGAAATAGCTATCTGAGTCTCCCAGAGAGCAACACAGAGTTGCAATTTGTCAGCAGAAAAAAGGCCCAGAAACTTGGGAATGAGATTTCACAGAACCAGGGCTGTAGAACAACTTAGTTTACGTAGGTAAAACCTGGCTAGAAAGAATATGCACATAAAAGACTACGAAAAAGAAAAAGACACATTGTCCCTTTACAGGGAGGATGTCTGAGAAGTGGGTGTGGCTCACTGATGATGCCTTAAAAGGCAGAAATAGCTATCTGAGTCTCCCAGAGAGCAACACAGAGTTGCAGTTTGTCAGCAGAAAAAAGGCCCAGAAACTTGTGAATGAGATTTCACAGAACCAGGGCTGTAGAACAACTTAGCTTACGTAGGTAAAACCTGGCTAGAAAGAATATGCACATAAAAGCCTACGAAAAAGAAAAGGTCATATTGTACCTTTACAGGGAGGATATCTGAGAAGTGGGTGTGGCTCACTGATGATGCCTTAAAAGGCAGAAATAGCTATCTGAGTCTCCCAGAGAGCAACACAGAGTTGCAGTTTGTCAGCAGAAAAAAGGCCCAGAAACTTGTGAATGAGATTTCACAGAACCAGGGCTGTAGAACAACTTAGCTTACGTAGGTAAAACCTGGCTAGAAAGAATATGCACATAAAAGCCTACGAAAAGGAAAAAGACACATTGTACCTTTACAGGGAGGATATCTGAGAAGTGGGTGTGGCTCACTGATGATGCCTTAAAAGGCAGAAATAGCTATCTGAGTCTCCCAGAGAGCAACACAGAGTTGCAGTTTGTCAGCAGAAAAAAGGCCCAGAAACTTGTGAATGAGATTTCACAGAACCAGGGCTGTAGAACAACTTAGCTTACGTACCTAAAACCTGGCTATAAAGAATATGCACATAAAAGCCTACGAAAAAGAAAAAGACACATTGTACCTTTACAGGGAGGATATCTGAGAAGTGGGTGTGGCTCACTGATGATGCCTTAAAAGGCAGAAATAGCTATCTGAGTCTCCCAGAGAGCAACACAGAGTTGCAGTTTGTCAGCAGAAAAAAGGCCCAGAAACTTGTGAATGAGATTTCACAGAACCAGGGCTGTAGAACAACTTAGCTTACGTAGGTAAAACCTGGCTAGAAAGAATATGCACATAAAAGCCTACGAAAAAGAAAAAGTCACATTGTACCTTTACAGGGAGGATATCTGAGAAGTGGGTGTGGCTCACTGATGATGCCTTAAAAGGCAGAAATAGCTATCTGAGTCTCCCAGAGAGCAACACAGAGTTGCAGTTTGTCAGCAGAAAAAAGGCCCAGAAACTTGTGAATGAGATTTCACAGAACCAGGGATGTAGAACAACTTAGTTTACGTAGGTAAAACCTGGCTAGAAAGAATATGCACATAAAAGCCTACGAAAAAGAAAAAGACACATTGTACCTTTACAGGGAGGATATCTGAGAAGTGGGTGTGGCTCACTGATGATGCCTTAAAAGGCAGAAATAGCTATCTGAGTCTCCCAGAGAGCAACACAGAGTTGCAGTTTGTCAGCAGAAAAAAGGCCCAGAAACTTGTGAATGAGATTTCACAGAACCAGGGCTGTAGAACAACTTAGTTTACGTAGGTAAAACCTGGCTAGAAAGAATATGCACATAAAAGCCTACGAAAAAGAAAAAGACAGATTGTACCTTTACAGGGAGGATATCTGAGAAGTGGGTGTGCCTCACTGATGATGCCTTAAAAGGCAGAAATAGCTATCTGAGTCTCCCAGAGAGCAACACAGAGTTGCAGTTTGTCAGCAGAAAAAAGGCCCAGAAACTTGTGAATGAGATTTCACAGAACCAGGGCTGTAGAACAACTTAGTTTACGTAGGTAAAACCTGGCTAGAAAGAATATGCACATAAAAGCCTACGAAAAAGAAAAAGACACATTGTACCTTTACAGGGAGGATATCTGAGAAGTGGGTGTGGCTCACTGATGATGCCTTAAAAGGCAGAAATAGCTATCTGAGTCTCCCAGAGAGCAACACAGAGTTGCAGTTTGTCAGCAGAAAAAAGGCCCAGAAACTTGTGAATGAGATTTCATAGAACCAGGGCTGTAGAACAACTTAGCTTACGTAGGTAAAACCTGGCTAGAAAGAATATGCACATAAAAGCCTACGAAAAAGAAAAAGACACATTGTACCTTTACAGGGAGGATATCTGAGAAGTGGGTGTGGCTCACTGATGATGCCTTAAAAGGCAGAAATAGCTATCTGAGTCTCCCAGAGAGCAACACAGAGTTGCAGTTTGTCAGCAGAAAAAAGGCCCAGAAACTTGTGAATGAGATTTCACAGAACCAGGGCTGTAGAACAACTTAGCTTACGTAGGTAAAACCTGGCTAGAAAGAATATGCACATAAAAGCCTACGAAAAAGAAAAAGACACATTGTACCTTTACAGGGAGGATATCTGAGAAGTGGGTGTGGCTCACTGATGATGCCTTAAAAGGCAGAAATAGCTATCTGAGTCTCCCAGAGAGCAACACAGAGTTGCAGTTTGTCAGCAGAAAAAAGGCCCAGAAACTTGTGAATGAGATTTCACAGAACCAGGGCTGTAGAACAACTTAGCTTACGTACCTAAAACCTGGCTAGAAAGAATATGCACATAAAAGCCTACGAAAAAGAAAAAGACACATTGTACCTTTACAGGGAGGATATCTGAGAAGTGGGTGTGGCTCACTGATGATGCCTTAAAAGGCAGAAATAGCTATCTGAGTCTCCCAGAGAGCAACACAGAGTTGCAGTTTGTCAGCAGAAAAAAGGCCCAGAAACTTGTGAATGAGATTTCACAGAACCAGGGCTGTAGAACAACTTAGTTTACGTAGGTAAAACCTGGCTAGAAAGAATATGCACATAAAAGCCTACGAAAAAGAAGAGGTCATATTGTACCTTTACAGGGAGGATATCTGAGAAGTGGGTGTGGCTCACTGATGATGCCTTAAAAGGCAGAAATAGCTATCTGAGTCTCCCAGAGAGCAACACAGAGTTGCAGTTTGTCAGCAGAAAAAAGGCCCAGAAACTTGTGAATGAGATTTCACAGAACCAGGGCTGTAGAACAACTTAGCTTACGTAGGTAAAACCTGGCTAGAAAGAATATGCACATAAAAGCCTACGAAAAAGAAAAAGACACATTGTACCTTTACAGGGAGGATATCTGAGAAGTGGGTGTGGCTCACTGATGATGCCTTAAAAGGCAGAAATAGCTATCTGAGTCTCCCAGAGAGCAACACAGAGTTGCAGTTTGTCAGCAGAAAAAAGGCCCAGAAACTTGTGAATGAGATTTCACAGAACCAGGGCTGTAGAACAACTTAGCTTACGTACCTAAAACCTGGCTATAAAGAATATGCACATAAAAGCCTACGAAAAAGAAAAAGACACATTGTACCTTTACAGGGAGGATATCTGAGAAGTGGGTGTGGCTCACTGATGATGCCTTAAAAGGCAGAAATAGCTATCTGAGTCTCCCAGAGAGCAACACAGAGTTGCAGTTTGTCAGCAGAAAAAAGGCCCAGAAACTTGTGAATGAGATTTCACAGAACCAGGGCTGTAGAACAACTTAGCTTACGTAGGTAAAACCTGGCTAGAAAGAATATGCACATAAAAGCCTATGAAAAAGAAAAAGACACATTGTACCTTTACAGGGAGGATATCTGAGAAGTGGGTGTGGCTCACTGATGATGCCTTAAAAGGCAGAAATAGCTATCTGAGTCTCCCAGAGAGCAACACAGAGTTGCAGTTTGTCAGCAG
Organism: Pituophis catenifer annectens; assembly: GCF_029215685.1. Taxonomy (NCBI): domain Eukaryota; kingdom Metazoa; phylum Chordata; class Lepidosauria; order Squamata; family Colubridae; genus Pituophis; species Pituophis catenifer. The sequence goes on along the minus strand of NW_027256929.1, from coordinate 119,281 downwards.
AAAAAAGGCCCAGAAACTTGTGAATGAAATTTCACAGAACCAGGGCTGTAGAACAACTTAGTTTACGTAGGTAAAACCTGGCTAGAAAGAATATGCACATAAAAGCCTACGAAAAAGAAAAAGACACATTGTACCTTTACAGGGAGGATATCTGAGAAGTGGGTGTGGCTCACTGATGATGCCTTAAAAGGCAGAAATAGCTATCTGAGTCTCCCAGAGAGCAACACAGAGTTGCAGTTTGTCAGCAGAAAAAAGGCCCAGAAACTTATGAATGAGATTTCATAGAACCAGGGCTGTAGAACAACTTAGTTTACGTAGGTAAAACCTGGCTAGAAAGAATATGCACATAAAAGCCTACGAAAAAGAAGAGGTCATATTGTACCTTTACAGGGAGGATATCTGAGAAGTGGGTGTGGCTCACTGATGATGCCTTAAAAGGCAGAAATAGCTATCTGAGTCTCCCAGAGAGCAACACAGAGTTGCAGTTTGTCAGCAGAAAAAAGGCCCAGAATCTTGTGAATAAGATTTCACAGAACCAGGGCTGTAGAACAACTTAGCTTACGTAGGTAAAACCTGGCTAGAAAGAATATGCACATAAAAGCCTACGAAAAAGAAAAAGACACATTGTACCTTTACAGGGAGGATATCTGAGAAGTGGGTGTGGCTCACTGATGATGCCTTAAAAGGCAGAAATAGCTATCTGAGTCTCCCAGAGAGCAACACAGAGTTGCAGTTTGTCAGCAGAAAAAAGGCCCAGAAACTTGTGAATGAGATTTCACAGAACCAGGGATGTAGAACAACTTAGTTTACGTAGGTAAAACCTGGCTAGAAAGAATATGCACATAAAAGCCTACGAAAAAGAAAACGACACATTGTACCTTTACAGGGAGGATATCTGAGAAGTGGGTGTGGCTCACTGATGATGCCTTAAAAGGCAGAAATAGCTATCTGAGTCTCCCAGAGAGCAACACAGAGTTGCAGTTTGTCAGCAGAAAAAAGGCCCAGAAACTTGTGAATGAGATTTCACAGAACCAGGGCTGTAGAACAACTTAGCTTACGTAGGTAAAACCTGGCTAGAAAGAATATGCACATAAAAGCCTACGAAAAAGAAAAAGACACATTGTACCTTTACAGGGAGGATATCTGAGAAGTGGGTGTGGCTCACTGATGATGCCTTAAAAGGCAGAAATAGCTATCTGAGTCTCCCAGAGAGCAACACAGAGTTGCAGTTTGTCAGCAGAAAAAAGGCCCAGAAACTTGTGAATGAGATTTCACAGAACCAGGGCTGTAGAACAACTTAGCTTATGTAGGTAAAACCTGGCTAGAAAGAATATGCACATAAAAGCCTACGAAAAAGAAAAAGACACATTGTACCTTTACAGGGAGGATATCTGAGAAGTGGGTGTGGCTCACTGATGATGCCTTAAAAGGCAGAAATAGCTATCTGAGTCTCCCAGAGAGCAACACAGAGTTGCAGTTTGTCAGCAGAAAAAAGGCCCAGAATCTTGTGAATAAGATTTCACAGAACCAGGGCTGTAGAACAACTTAGCTTACGTAGGTAAAACCTGGCTAGAAAGAATATGCACATAAAAGCCTACGAAAAAGAAAAAGACACATTGTACCTTTACAGGGAGGATATCTGAGAAGTGGGTGTGGCTCACTGATGATGCCTTAAAAGGCAGAAATAGCTATCTGAGTCTCCCAGAGAGCAACACAGAGTTGCAGTTTGTCAGCAGAAAAAAGGCCCAGAAACTTGTGAATGAGATTTCACAGAACCAGGGATGTAGAACAACTTAGTTTACGTAGGTAAAACCTGGCTAGAAAGAATATGCACATAAAAGCCTACGAAAAAGAAAAAGACACATTGTACCTTTACAGGGAGGATATCTGAGAAGTGGGTGTGGCTCACTGATGATGCCTTAAAAGGCAGAAATAGCTATCTGAGTCTCCCAGAGAGCAACACAGAGTTGCAGTTTGTCAGCAGAAAAAAGGCCCAGAAACTTGTGAATGAGATTTCACAGAACCAGGGCTGTAGAACAATTTAGTTTACGTAGGTAAAACCTGGCTAGAAAGAATATGCACATAAAAGCCTACGAAAAAGAAAAAGACACATTGTACCTTTACAGGGAGGATATCTGAGAAGTGGGTGTGGCTCACTGATGATGCCTTAAAAGGCAGAAATAGCTATCTGAGTCTCCCAGAGAGCAACACAGAGTTGCAGTTTGTCAGCAGAAAAAAGGCCCAGAAACTTGTGAATGAGATTTCACAGAACCAGGGCTGTAGAACAACTTAGCTTATGTAGGTAAAACCTGGCTAGAAAGAATATGCACATAAAAGCCTACGAAAAAGAAAAAGACACATTGTACCTTTACAGGGAGGATATCTGAGAAGTGGGTGTGGCTCACTGATGATGCCTTAAAAGGCAGAAATAGCTATCTGAGTCTCCCAGAGAGCAACACAGAGTTGCAGTTTGTCAGCAGATAAAAGGCCCAGAAACTTGTGAATGAGATTTCACAGAACCAGGGCTGTAGAACAACTTAGTTTACGTAGGTAAAACCTGGCTAGAAAGAATATGCACATAAAAGCCTACGAAAAAGAAAAAGACACATTGTACCTTTACAGGGAGGATATCTGAGAAGTGGGTGTGGCTCACTGATGATGCCTTAAAAGGCAGAAATAGCTATCTGAGTCTCCCAGAGAGCAACACAGAGTTGCAGTTTGTCAGCAGAAAAAAGGCCCAGAAACTTGTGAATGAGATTTCACAGAACCAGGGCTGTAGAACAACTTAGTTTACGTAGGTAAAACCTGGCTAGAAAGAATATGCACATAAAAGCCTACGAAAAAGAAAAAGACACATTGTACCTTTACAGGGAGGATATCTGAGAAGTGGGTGTGGCTCACTGATGATGCCTTAAAAGGCAGAAATAGCTATCTGAGTCTCCCAGAGAGCAACACAGAGTTGCAGTTTGTCAGCAGAAAAAAGGCCCAGAAACTTGTGAATGAGATTTCACAGAACCAGGGCTGTAGAACAACTTAGTTTACGTAGGTAAAACCTGGCTAGAAAGAATATGCACATAAAAGCCTACGAAAAAGAAAAAGACACATTGTACCTTTACAGGGAGGATATCTGAGAAGTGGGTGTGGCTCACTGATGATGCCTTAAAAGGCAGAAATAGCTATCTGAGTCTCCCAGAGAGCAACACAGAGTTGCAGTTTGTCAGCAGAAAAAAGGCCCAGAAACTTGTGAATGAGATTTCACAGAACCAGGGCTGTAGAACAATTTAGTTTACGTAGGTAAAACCTGGCTAGAAAGAATATGCACATAAAAGCCTACGAAAAAGAAAAAGACACATTGTACCTTTACAGGGAGGATATCTGAGAAGTGGGTGTGGCTCACTGATGATGCCTTAAATGGCAGAAATAGCTATCTGAGTCTCCCAGAGAGCAACACAGAGTTGCAGTTTGTCAGCAGAAAAAAGGCCCAGAAACTTGTGAATGAGATTTCACAGAACCAGGGCTGTAGAACAACATAGCTTATGTAGGTAAAACCTGGCTAGAAAGAATATGCACATAAAAGCCTACGAAAAAGAAAAAGACACATTGTACCTTTACAGGGAGGATATCTGAGAAGTGGGTGTGGCTCACTGATGATGCCTTAAAAGGCAGAAATAGCTATCTGAGTCTCCCAGAGAGCAACACAGAGTTGCAGTTTGTCAGCAGAAAAAAGGCCCAGAAACTTGTGAATGAGATTTCACAGAACCAACGCTGTAGAACAACTTAGCTTACGTAGGTAAAACCTGGCTAGAAAGAATATGCACATAAAAGCCTACGAAAAAGAAAAAGACACATTGTACCTTTACAGGGAGGATATCTGAGAAGTGGGTGTGGCTCACTGATGATGCCTTAAAAGGCAGAAATAGCTATCCGAGTCTCCCAGAGAGCAACACAGAGTTGCAGTTTGTCAGCAGAAAAAAGGCCCAGAAACTTGTGAATGAGATTTCACAGAACCAGGGCTGTAGAACAACTTAGTTTACGTAGGTAAAACCTGGCTAGAAAGAATATGCACATAAAAGCCTACGAAAAAGAAAAAGACACATTGTACCTTTACAGGGAGGATATCTGAGAAGTGGGTGTGGCTCACTGATGATGCCTTAAAAGGCAGAAATAGCTATCTGAGTCTCCCAGAGAGCAACACAGAGTTGCAGTTTGTCAGCAGAAAAAAGGCCCAGAAACTTGTGAATGAGATTTCACAGAACCAGGGCTGTAGAACAACTTAGTTTACGTAGGTAAAACCTGGCTAGAAAGAATATGCACATAAAAGCCTACGAAAAAGAAAAAGACACATTGTACCTTTACAGGGAGGATATCTGAGAAGTGGGTGTGGCTCACTGATGATGCCTTAAAAGGCAGAAATAGCTATCTGAGTCTCCCAGAGAGCAACACAGAGTTGCAGTTTGTCAGCAGAAAAAAGGCCCAGAAACTTGTGAATGAGATTTCACAGAACCAGGGATGTAGAACAACTTAGTTTACGTAGGTAAAACCTGGCTAGAAAGAATATGCACATAAAAGCCTACGAAAAAGAAAACGACACATTGTACCTTTACAGGGAGGATATCTGAGAAGTGGGTGTGGCTCACTGATGATGCCTTAAAAGGCAGAAATAGCTATCTGAGTCTCCCAGAGAGCAACACAGAGTTGCAGTTTGTCAGCAGAAAAAAGGCCCAGAAACTTGTGAATGAGATTTCACAGAACCAGGGCTGTAGAACAATTTAGTTTACGTAGGTAAAACCTGGCTAGAAAGAATATGCACATAAAAGCCTACGAAAAAGAAAAAGACACATTGTACCTTTACAGGGAGGATATCTGAGAAGTGGGTGTGGCTCACTGATGATGCCTTAAAAGGCAGAAATAGCTATCTGAGTCTCCCAGAGAGCAACACAGAGTTGCAGTTTGTCAGCAGAAAAAAGGCCCAGAAACTTGTGAATGAGATTTCACAGAACCAGGGCTGTAGAACAACTTAGCTTATGTAGGTAAAACCTGGCTAGAAAGAATATGCACATAAAAGCCTACGAAAAAGAAGAGGTCATATTGTACCTTTACAGGGAGGATATCTGAGAAGTGGGTGTGGCTCACTGATGATGCCTTAAAAGGCAGAAATAGCTATCTGAGTCTCCCAGAGAGCAACACAGAGTTGCAGTTTGTCAGCAGAAAAAAGGCCCAGAATCTTGTGAATAAGATTTCACAGAACCAGGGCTGTAGAACAACTTAGCTTACGTAGGTAAAACCTGGCTAGAAAGAATATGCACATAAAAGCCTACGAAAAAGAAAAAGACACATTGTACCTTTACAGGGAGGATATCTGAGAAGTGGGTGTGGCTCACTGATGATGCCTTAAAAGGCAGAAATAGCTATCTGAGTCTCCCAGAGAGCAACACAGAGTTGCAGTTTGTCAGCAGAAAAAAGGCCCAGAAACTTGTGAATGAGATTTCACAGAACCAGGGATGTAGAACAACTTAGTTTACGTAGGTAAAACCTGGCTAGAAAGAATATGCACATAAAAGCCTACGAAAAAGAAAAAGACACATTGTACCTTTACAGGGAGGATATCTGAGAAGTGGGTGTGGCTCACTGATGATGCCTTAAAAGGCAGAAATAGCTATCTGAGTCTCCCAGAGAGCAACACAGAGTTGCAGTTTGTCAGCAGAAAAAAGGCCCAGAAACTTGTGAATGAGATTTCACAGAACCAGGGCTGTAGAACAATTTAGTTTACGTAGGTAAAACCTGGCTAGAAAGAATATGCACATAAAAGCCTATGAAAAAGAAAAAGACACATTGTACCTTTACAGGGAGGATATCTGAGAAGTGGGTGTGGCTCACTGATGATGCCTTAAAAGGCAGAAATAGCTATCTGAGTCTCCCAGAGAGCAACACAGAGTTGCAGTTTGTCAGCAGAAAAAAGGCCCAGAAACTTGTGAATGAGATTTCACAGAACCAGGGCTGTAGAACAACTTAGTTTACGTAGGTAAAACCTGGCTAGAAAGAATATGCACATAAAAGCCTACGAAAAAGAAAAAGACACATTGTACCTTTACAGGGAGGATATCTGAGAAGTGGGTGTGGCTCACTGATGATGCCTTAAAAGGCAGAAATAGCTATCTGAGTCTCCCAGAGAGCAACACAGAGTTGCAGTTTGTCAGCAGAAAAAAGGCCCAGAAACTTGTGAATGAGATTTCACAGAACCAGGGCTGTAGAACAACTTAGTTTACGTAGGTAAAACCTGGCTAGAAAGAATATGCACATAAAAGCCTACGAAAAAGAAAAAGACACATTGTACCTTTACAGGGAGGATATCTGAGAAGTGGGTGTGGCTCACTGATGATGCCTTAAAAGGCAGAAATAGCTATCTGAGTCTCCCAGAGAGCAACACAGAGTTGCAGTTTGTCAGCAGAAAAAAGGCCCAGAAACTTGTGAATGAGATTTCACAGAACCAGGGCTGTAGAACAACTTAGTTTACGTAGGTAAAACCTGGCTAGAAAGAATATGCACATAAAAGCCTACGAAAAAGAAAAAGACACATTGTACCTTTACAGGGAGGATATCTGAGAAGTGGGTGTGGCTCACTGATGATGCCTTAAAAGGCAGAAATAGCTATCTGAGTCTCCCAGAGAGCAACACAGAGTTGCAGTTTGTCAGCAGAAAAAAGGCCCAGAAACTTGTGAATGAGATTTCACAGAACCAGGGCTGTAGAACAACTTAGCTTACGTAGGTAAAACCTGGCTAGAAAGAATATGCACATAAAAGCCTACGAAAAAGAAAAAGACACATTGTACCTTTACAGGGAGGATATCTGAGAAGTGGGTGTGGCTCACTGATGATGCCTCAAAAGGCAGAAATAGCTATCTGAGTCTCCCAGAGAGCAACACAGAGTTGCAGTTTGTCAGCAGAAAAAAGGCCCAGAAACTTGTGAATGAGATTTCACAGAACCAGGGATGTAGAACAACTTAGTTTACGTAGGTAAAACCTGGCTAGAAAGAATATGCACATAAAAGCCTACGAAAAAGAAAAAGACACATTGTACCTTTACAGGGAGGATATCTGAGAAGTGGGTGTGGCTCACTGATGATGCCTTAAAAGGCAGAAATAGCTATCTGAGTCTCCCAGAGAGCAACACAGAGTTGCAGTTTGTCAGCAGAAAAAAGGCCCAGAAACTTGTGAATGAGATTTCACAGAACCAGGGCTGTAGAACAACTTAGTTTACGTAGGTAAAACCTGGCTAGAAAGAATATGCACATAAAAGCCTACGAAAAAGAAAAAGACACATTGTACCTTTACAGGGAGGATATCTGAGAAGTGGGTGTGGCTCACTGATGATGCCTTAAAAGGCAGAAATAGCTATCTGAGTCTCCCAGAGAGCAACACAGAGTTGCAGTTTGTCAGCAGAAAAAAGGCCCAGAAACTTGTGAATGAGATTTCACAGAACCAGGGCTGTAGAACAACTTAGTTTACGTAGGTAAAACCTGGCTAGAAAGAATATGCACATAAAAGCCTACGAAAAAGAAAAAGACACATTGTACCTTTACAGGGAGGATATCTGAGAAGTGGGTGTGGCTCACTGATGATGCCTCAAAAGGCAGAAATAGCTATCTGAGTCTCCCAGAGAGCAACACAGAGTTGCAGTTTGTCAGCAGAAAAAAGGCCCAGAAACTTGTGAATGAGATTTCACAGAACCAGGGATGTAGAACAACTTAGTTTACGTAGGTAAAACCTGGCTAGAAAGAATATGCACATAAAAGCCTACGAAAAAGAAAAAGACACATTGTACCTTTACAGGGAGGATATCTGAGAAGTGGGTGTGGCTCACTGATGATGCCTTAAAAGGCAGAAATAGCTATCTGAGTCTCCCAGAGAGCAACACAGAGTTGCAGTTTGTCAGCAGAAAAAAGGCCCAGAAACTTGTGAATGAGATTTCACAGAACCAGGGCTGTAGAACAACTTAGCTTACGTAGGTAAAACCTGGCTAGAAAGAATATGCACATAAAAGCCTACGAAAAAGAAAAAGACACATTGTACCTTTACAGGAAGGATATCTGAGAAGTGGGTGTGGCTCACTGATGATGCCTTAAAAGGCAGAAATAGCTATCTGAGTCTCCCAGAGAGCAACACAGAGTTGCAGTTTGTCAGCAGAAAAAAGGCCCAGAAACTTGTGAATGAGATTTCACAGAACCAGGGCTGTAGAACAACTTAGTTTACGTAGGTAAAACCTGGCTAGAAAGAATATGCACATAAAAGCCTACGAAAAAGAAAAAGACACATTGTACCTTTACAGGGAGGATATCTGAGAAGTGGGTGTGGCTCACTGATGATGCCTCAAAAGGCAGAAATAGCTATCTGAGTCTCCCAGAGAGCAACACAGAGTTGCAGTTTGTCAGCAGAAAAAAGGCCCAGAAACTTGTGAATGAGATTTCACAGAACCAGGGATGTAGAACAACTTAGTTTACGTAGGTAAAACCTGGCTAGAAAGAATATGCACATAAAAGCCTACGAAAAAGAAAAAGACACATTGTACCTTTACAGGGAGGATATCTGAGAAGTGGGTGTGGCTCACTGATGATGCCTTAAAAGGCAGAAATAGCTATCTGAGTCTCCCAGAGAGCAACACAGAGTTGCAGTTTGTCAGCAGAAAAAAGGCCCAGAAACTTGTGAATGAGATTTCACAGAACCAGGGCTGTAGAACAACTTAGTTTACGTAGGTAAAACCTGGCTAGAAAGAATATGCACATAAAAGCCTACGAAAAAGAAAAAGACACATTGTACCTTTACAGGGAGGATATCTGAGAAGTGGGTGTGGCTCACTGATGATGCCTTAAAAGGCAGAAATAGCTATCTGAGTCTCCCAGAGAGCAACACAGAGTTGCAGTTTGTCAGCAGAAAAAAGGCCCAGAAACTTGTGAATGAGATTTCACAGAACCAGGGCTGTAGAACAACTTAGTTTACGTAGGTAAAACCTGGCTAGAAAGAATATGCACATAAAAGCCTACGAAAAAGAAAAAGACACATTGTACCTTTACAGGGAGGATATCTGAGAAGTGGGTGTGGCTCACTGATGATGCCTTAAAAGGCAGAAATAGCTATCTGAGTCTCCCAGAGAGCAACACAGAGTTGCAGTTTGTCAGCAGAAAAAAGGCCCAGAAACTTGTGAATGAGATTTCACAGAACCAGGGCTGTAGAACAACTTAGCTTACGTAGGTAAAACCTGGCTAGAAAGAATATGCACATAAAAGCCTACGAAAAAGAAAAAGACACATTGTACCTTTACAGGAAGGATATCTGAGAAGTGGGTGTGGCTCACTGATGATGCCTTAAAAGGCAGAAATAGCTATCTGAGTCTCCCAGAGAGCAACACAGAGTTGCAGTTTGTCAGCAGAAAAAAGGCCCAGAAACTTGTGAATGAGATTTCACAGAACCAGGGCTGTAGAACAACTTAGTTTACGTAGGTAAAACCTGGCTAGAAAGAATATGCACATAAAAGCCTACGAAAAAGAAAAAGACACATTGTACCTTTACAGGGAGGATATCTGAGAAGTGGGTGTGGCTCACTGATGATGCCTCAAAAGGCAGAAATAGCTATCTGAGTCTCCCAGAGAGCAACACAGAGTTGCAGTTTGTCAGCAGAAAAAAGGCCCAGAAACTTGTGAATGAGATTTCACAGAACCAGGGATGTAGAACAACTTAGTTTACGTAGGTAAAACCTGGCTAGAAAGAATATGCACATAAAAGCCTACGAAAAAGAAAAAGACACATTGTACCTTTACAGGGAGGATATCTGAGAAGTGGGTGTGGCTCACTGATGATGCCTTAAAAGGCAGAAATAGCTATCTGAGTCTCCCAGAGAGCAACACAGAGTTGCAGTTTGTCAGCAGAAAAAAGGCCCAGAAACTTGTGAATGAGATTTCACAGAACCAGGGCTGTAGAACAACTTAGTTTACGTAGGTAAAACCTGGCTAGAAAGAATATGCACATAAAAGCCTACGAAAAAGAAAAAGACACATTGTACCTTTACAGGGAGGATATCTGAGAAGTGGGTGTGGCTCACTGATGATGCCTTAAAAGGCAGAAATAGCTATCTGAGTCTCCCAGAGAGCAACACAGAGTTGCAGTTTGTCAGCAGAAAAAAGGCCCAGAAACTTGTGAATGAGATTTCACAGAACCAGGGCTGTAGAACAACTTAGTTTACGTAGGTAAAACCTGGCTAGAAAGAATATGCACATAAAAGCCTACGAAAAAGAAAAAGACACATTGTACCTTTACAGGGAGGATATCTGAGAAGTGGGTGTGGCTCACTGATGATGCCTCAAAAGGCAGAAATAGCTATCTGAGTCTCCCAGAGAGCAACACAGAGTTGCAGTTTGTCAGCAGAAAAAAGGCCCAGAAACTTGTGAATGAGATTTCACAGAACCAGGGATGTAGAACAACTTAGTTTACGTAGGTAAAACCTGGCTAGAAAGAATATGCACATAAAAGCCTACGAAAAAGAAAAAGACACATTGTACCTTTACAGGGAGGATATCTGAGAAGTGGGTGTGGCTCACTGATGATGCCTTAAAAGGCAGAAATAGCTATCTGAGTCTCCCAGAGAGCAACACAGAGTTGCAGTTTGTCAGCAGAAAAAAGGCCCAGAAACTTGTGAATGAGATTTCACAGAACCAGGGCTGTAGAACAACTTAGTTTACGTAGGTAAAACCTGGCTAGAAAGAATATGCACATAAAAGCCTACGAAAAAGAAAAAGACACATTGTACCTTTACAGGGAGGATATCTGAGAAGTGGGTGTGGCTCACTGATGATGCCTTAAAAGGCAGAAATAGCTATCTGAGTCTCCCAGAGAGCAACACAGAGTTGCAGTTTGTCAGCAGAAAAAAGGCCCAGAAACTTGTGAATGAGATTTCACAGAACCAGGGCTGTAGAACAACTTAGTTTACGTAGGTAAAACCTGGCTAGAAAGAATATGCACATAAAAGCCTACGAAAAAGAAAAAGACACATTGTACCTTTACAGGGAGGATATCTGAGAAGTGGGTGTGGCTCACTGATGATGCCTTAAAAGGCAGAAATAGCTATCTGAGTCTCCCAGAGAGCAACACAGAGTTGCAGTTTGTCAGCAGAAAAAAGGCCCAGAAACTTGTGAATGAGATTTCATAGAACCAGGGCTGTAGAACAACTTAGCTTACGTAGGTAAAACCTGGCTAGAAAGAATATGCACATAAAAGCCTACGAAAAAGAAAAAGACACATTGTACCTTTACAGGGAGGATATCTGAGAAGTGGGTGTGGCTCACTGATGATGCCTTAAAAGGCAGAAATAGCTATCTGAGTCTCCCAGAGAGCAACACAGAGTTGCAGTTTGTCAGCAGAAAAAAGGCCCAGAAACTTGTGAATGAGATTTCATAGAACCAGGGCTGTAGAACAACTTAGTTTACGTAGGTAAAACCTGGCTAGAAAGAATATGCACATAAAAGCCTACGAAAAAGAAGAGGTCATATTGTACCTTTACAGGGAGGATATCTGAGAAGTGGGTGTGGCTCACTGATGATGCCTTAAAAGGCAGAAATAGCTATCTGAGTCTCCCAGAGAGCAACACAGAGTTGCAGTTTGTCAGCAGAAAAAAGGCCCAGAATCTTGTGAATAAGATTTCACAGAACCAGGGCTGTAGAACAACTTAGTTTACGTAGGTAAAACCTGGCTAGAAAGAATATGCACATAAAAGCCTACGAAAAAGAAAAAGACACATTGTACCTTTACAGGGAGGATATCTGAGAAGTGGGTGTGGCTCACTGATGATGCCTTAAAAGGCAGAAATAGCTATCTGAGTCTCCCAGAGAGCAACACAGAGTTGCAGTTTGTCAGCAGAAAAAAGGCCCAGAAACTTGTGAATGAGATTTCACAGAACCAGGGATGTAGAACAACTTAGTTTACGTAGGTAAAACCTGGCTAGAAAGAATATGCACATAAAAGCCTACGAAAAAGAAAAAGACACATTGTACCTTTACAGGGAGGATATCTGAGAAGTGGGTGTGGCTCACTGATGATGCCTTAAAAGGCAGAAATAGCTATCTGAGTCTCCCAGAGAGCAACACAGAGTTGCAGTTTGTCAGCAGAAAAAAGGCCCAGAAACTTGTGAATGAGATTTCACAGAACCAGGGCTGTAGAACAATTTAGTTTACGTAGGTAAAACCTGGCTAGAAAGAATATGCACATAAAAGCCTACGAAAAAGAAAAAGACACATTGTACCTTTACAGGGAGGATATCTGAGAAGTGGGTGTGGCTCACTGATGATGCCTTAAAAGGCAGAAATAGCTATCTGAGTCTCCCAGAGAGCAACACAGAGTTGCAGTTTGTCAGCAGAAAAAAGGCCCAGAAACTTGTGAATGAGATTTCACAGAACCAGGGCTGTAGAACAACTTAGCTTATGTAGGTAAAACCTGGCTAGAAAGAATATGCACATAAAAGCCTACGAAAAAGAAAAAGACACATTGTACCTTTACAGGGAGGATATCTGAGAAGTGGGTGTGGCTCACTGATGATGCCTTAAAAGGCAGAAATAGCTATCTGAGTCTCCCAGAGAGCAACACAGAGTTGCAGTTTGTCAGCAGAAAAAAGGCCCAGAAACTTGTGAATGAGATTTCACAGAACCAGGGCTGTAGAACAACTTAGTTTACGTAGGTAAAACCTGGCTAGAAAGAATATGCACATAAAAGCCTACGAAAAAGAAAAAGACACATTGTACCTTTACAGGGAGGATATCTGAGAAGTGGGTGTGGCTCACTGATGATGCCTTAAAAGGCAGAAATAGCTATCTGAGTCTCCCAGAGAGCAACACAGAGTTGCAGTTTGTCAGCAGAAAAAAGGCCCAGAAACTTGTGAATGAGATTTCACAGAACCAGGGCTGTAGAACAACTTAGCTTATGTAGGTAAAACCTGGCTAGAAAGAATATGCACATAAAAGCCTACGAAAAAGAAAAAGACACATTGTACCTTTACAGGGAGGATATCTGAGAAGTGGGTGTGGCTCACTGATGATGCCTTAAAAGGCAGAAATAGCTATCTGAGTCTCCCAGAGAACAACACAGAGTTGCAGATTGTCAGCAGAAAAAAGGCCCAGAAACTTGTGAATGAGATTTCATAGAACCAGGGCTGTAGAACAACTTAGTTTACGTAGGTAAAACCTGGCTAGAAAGAATATGCACATAAAAGCCTACGAAAAAGAAGAGGTCATATTGTACCTTTACAGGGAGGATATCTGAGAAGTGGGTGTGGCTCACTGATGATGCCTTAAAAGGCAGAAATAGCTATCTGAGTCTCCCAGAGAGCAACACAGAGTTGCAGTTTGTCAGCAGAAAAAAGGCCCAGAATCTTGTGAATAAGATTTCACAGAACCAGGGCTGTAGAACAACTTAGCTTACGTAGGTAAAACCTGGCTAGAAAGAATATGCACATAAAAGCCTACGAAAAAGAAAAAGACACATTGTACCTTTACAGGGAGGATATCTGAGAAGTGGGTGTGGCTCACTGATGATGCCTTAAAAGGCAGAAATAGCTATCTGAGTCTCCCAGAGAGCAACACAGAGTTGCAGTTTGTCAGCAGAAAAAAGGCCCAGAAACTTGTGAATGAGATTTCACAGAACCAGGGATGTAGAACAACTTAGTTTACGTAGGTAAAACCTGGCTAGAAAAAATATGCACATAAAAGCCTACGAAAAAGAAAAAGACACATTGTACCTTTACAGGGAGGATATCTGAGAAGTGGGTGTGGCTCACTGATGATGCCTTAAAAGGCAGAAATAGCTATCTGAGTCTCCCAGAGAGCAACACAGAGTTGCAGTTTGTCAGCAGAAAAAAGGCCCAGAAACTTGTGAATGAGATTTCACAGAACCAGGGCTGTAGAACAATTTAGTTTACGTAGGTAAAACCTGGCTAGAAAGAATATGCACATAAAAGCCTACGAAAAAGAAAAAGACACATTGTACCTTTACAGGGAGGATATCTGAGAAGTGGGTGTGGCTCACTGATGATGCCTTAAAAGGCAGAAATAGCTATCCGAGTCTCCCAGAGAGCAACACAGAGTTGCAGTTTGTCAGCAGAAAAAAGGCCCAGAAACTTGTGAATGAGATTTCACAGAACCAGGGCTGTAGAACAACTTAGCTTACGTAGGTAAAACCTGGCTAGAAAGAATATGCACATAAAAGCCTACGAAAAAGAAAAAGACACATTGTACCTTTACAGGGAGGATATCTGAGAAGTGGGTGTGGCTCACTGATGATGCCTTAAAAGGCAGAAATAGCTATCTGAGTCTCCCAGAGAGCAACACAGAGTTGCAGTTTGTCAGCAGAAAAAAGGCCCAGAAACTTGTGAATGAGATTTCACAGAACCAGGGCTGTAGAACAACTTAGTTTACGTAGGTAAAACCTGGCTAGAAAGAATATGCACATAAAAGCCTACGAAAAAGAAAAAGACACATTGTACCTTTACAGGGAGGATATCTGAGAAGTGGGTGTGGCTCACTGATGATGCCTTAAAAGGCAGAAATAGCTATCTGAGTCTCCCAGAGAGCAACACAGAGTTGCAGTTTGTCAGCAGAAAAAAGGCCCAGAAACTTGTGAATGAGATTTCACAGAACCAGGGCTGTAGAACAACTTAGCTTATGTAGGTAAAACCTGGCTAGAAAGAATATGCACATAAAAGCCTACGAAAAAGAAAAAGACACATTGTACCTTTACAGGGAGGATATCTGAGAAGTGGGTGTGGCTCACTGATGATGCCTTAAAAGGCAGAAATAGCTATCTGAGTCTCCCAGAGAGCAACACAGAGTTGCAGTTTGTCAGCAGAAAAAAGGCCCAGAAACTTGTGAATGAGATTTCACAGAACCAGGGCTGTAGAACAACTTAGTTTACGTAGGTAAAACCTGGCTAGAAAGAATATGCACATAAAAGCCTACGAAAAAGAAAAAGACACATTGTACCTTTACAGGGAGGATATCTGAGAAGTGGGTGTGGCTCACTGATGATGCCTTAAAAGGCAGAAATAGCTATCTGAGTCTCCCAGAGAGCAACACAGAGTTGCAGTTTGTCAGCAGAAAAAAGGCCCAGAAACTTGTGAATGAGATTTCACAGAACCAGGGCTGTAGAACAACTTAGCTTACGTAGGTAAAACCTGGCTAGAAAGAATATGCACATAAAAGCCTACGAAAAAGAAAAAGACACATTGTACCTTTACAGGGAGGATATCTGAGAAGTGGGTGTGGCTCACTGATGATGCCTTAAAAGGCAGAAATAGCTATCTGAGTCTCCCAGAGAGCAACACAGAGTTGCAGTTTGTCAGCAGAAAAAAGGCCCAGAAACTTGTGAATGAGATTTCACAGAACCAGGGCTGTAGAACAACTTAGTTTACGTAGGTAAAACCTGGCTAGAAAGAATATGCACATAAAAGCCTACGAAAAAGAAAAAGACACATTGTACCTTTACAGGGAGGATATCTGAGAAGTGGGTGTGGCTCACTGATGATGCCTTAAAAGGCAGAAATAGCTATCTGAGTCTCCCAGAGAGCAACACAGAGTTGCAGTTTGTCAGCAGAAAAAAGGCCCAGAAACTTGTGAATGAGATTTCACAGAACCAGGGCTGTAGAACAACTTAGCTTACGTAGGTAAAACCTGGCTAGAAAGAATATGCACATAAAAGCCTACGAAAAAGAAAAAGACACATTGTACCTTTACAGCGAGGATATCTGAGAAGTGGGTGTGGCTCACTGATGATGCCTTAAAAGGCAGAAATAGCTATCTGAGTCTCCCAGAGAGCAACACAGAGTTGCAGTTTGTCAGCAGAAAAAAGGCCCAGAAACTTGTGAATGAGATTTCACAGAACCAGGGATGTAGAACAACTTAGCTTACGTAGGTAAAACCTGGCTAGAAAGAATATGCACATAAAAGCCTACGAAAAAGAAAAAGACACATTGTACCTTTACAGGGAGGATATCTGAGAAGTGGGTGTGGCTCACTGATGATGCCTTAAAAGGCAGAAATAGCTATCTGAGTCTCCCAGAGAGCAACACAGAGTTGCAGTTTGTCAGCAGAAAAAAGGCCCAGAAACTTGTGAATGAGATTTCACAGAACCAGGGCTGTAGAACAACTTAGCTTACGTAGGTAAAACCTGGCTAGAAAGAATATGCACATAAAAGCCTACGAAAAAGAAAAAGACACATTGTACCTTTACAGGGAGGATATCTGAGTAGTGGGTGTGGCTCACTGATGATGCCTTAAAAGGCAGAAATAGCTATCTGAGTCTCCCAGAGAGCAACACAGAGTTGCAGTTTGTCAGCAGAAAAAAGGCCCAGAAACTTGTGAATGAGATTTCACAGAACCAGGGCTGTAGAACAACTTAGTTTACGTAGGTAAAACCTGGCTAGAAAGAATATGCACATAAAAGCCTACGAAAAAGAAAAAGACACATTGTACCTTTACAGGGAGGATATCTGAGAAGTGGGTGTGGCTCACTGATGATGCCTTAAAAGGCAGAAATAGCTATCTGAGTCTCCCAGAGAGCAACACAGAGTTGCAGTTTGTCAGCAGAAAAAAGGCCCAGAATCTTGTGAATGAGATTTCACAGAACCAGGGCTGTAGAACAACTTAGCTTACGTAGGTAAAACCTGGCTAGAAAGAATATGCACATAAAAGCCTACGAAAAAGAAAAAGACACATTGTACCTTTACAGGGAGGATATCTGAGAAGTGGGTGTGGCTCACTGATGATGCCTTAAAAGGCAGAAATAGCTATCTGAGTCTCCCAGAGAGCAACACAGAGTTGCAGTTTGTCAGCAGAAAAAAGGCCCAGAAACTTGTGAATGAGATTTCACAGAACCAGGGATGTAGAACAACTTAGTTTACGTAGGTAAAACCTGGCTAGAAAGAATATGCACATAAAAGCCTACGAAAAAGAAAAGGACATATTGTACCTTTACAGGGAGGATATCTGAGAAGTGGGTGTGGCTCACTGATGATGCCTTAAAAGGCAGAAATAGCTATCTGAGTCTCCCAGAGAGCAACACAGAGTTGCAGTTTGTCAGCAGAAAAAAGGCCCAGAAACTTGTGAATGAGATTTCACAGAACCAGGGCTGTAGAACAACTTAGCTTACGTAGGTAAAACCTGGCTAGAAAGAATATGCACATAAAAGCCTACGAAAAAGAAAAAGACACATTGTACCTTTACAGGGAGGATATCTGAGAAGTGGGTGTGGCTCACTGATGATGCCTTAAAAGGCAGAAATAGCTATCTGAGTCTCCCAGAGAGCAACACAGAGTTGCAGTTTGTCAGCAGAAAAAAGGCCCAGAAACTTGTGAATGAGATTTCACAGAACCAGGGCTGTAGAACAATTTAGTTTACGTAGGTAAAACCTGGCTAGAAAGAATATGCACATAAAAGCCTACGAAAAAGAAAAAGACACATTGTACCTTTACAGGGAGGATATCTGAGAAGTGGGTGTGGCTCACTGATGATGCCTTAAAAGGCAGAAATAGCTATCTGAGTCTCCCAGAGAGCAACACAGAGTTGCAGTTTGTCAGCAGAAAAAAGGCCCAGAAACTTGTGAATGAGATTTCATAGAACCAGGGCTGTAGAACAACTTAGCTTACGTAGGTAAAACCTGGCTAGAAAGAATATGCACATAAAAGCCTACGAAAAAGAAAAAGACACATTGTACCTTTACAGGGAGGATATCTGAGAAGTGGGTGTGGCTCACTGATGATGCCTTAAAAGGCAGAAATAGCTATCTGAGTCTCCCAGAGAGCAACACAGAGTTGCAGTTTGTCAGCAGAAAAAAGGCCCAGAATCTTGTGAATGAGATTTCACAGAACCAGGGCTGTAGAACAACTTAGCTTACGTAGGTAAAACCTGGCTAGAAAGAATATGCACATAAAAGCCTACGAAAAAGAAAAAGACACATTGTACCTTTACAGGGAGGATATCTGAGAAGTGGGTGTGGCTCACTGATGATGCCTTAAAAGGCAGAAATAGCTATCTGAGTCTCCCAGAGAGCAACACAGAGTTGCAGTTTGTCAGCAGAAAAAAGGCCCAGAAACTTGTGAATGAGATTTCACAGAACCAGGGATGTAGAACAACTTAGTTTACGTAGGTAAAACCTGGCTAGAAAGAATATGCACATAAAAGCCTACGAAAAAGAAAAGGACATATTGTACCTTTACAGGGAGGATATCTGAGAAGTGGGTGTGGCTCACTGATGATGCCTTAAAAGGCAGAAATAGCTATCTGAGTCTCCCAGAGAGCAACACAGAGTTGCAGTTTGTCAGCAGAAAAAAGGCCCAGAAACTTGTGAATGAGATTTCACAGAACCAGGGATGTAGAACAACTTAGTTTACGTAGGTAAAACCTGGCTAGAAAGAATATGCACATAAAAGCCTACGAAAAAGAAAAAGACACATTGTACCTTTACAGGGAGGATATCTGAGAAGTGGGTGTGGCTCACTGATGATGCCTTAAAAGGCAGAAATAGCTATCTGAGTCTCCCAGAGAGCAACACAGAGTTGCAGTTTGTCAGCAGAAAAAAGGCCCAGAAACTTGTGAATGAGATTTCACAGAACCAGGGCTGTAGAACAACTTAGTTTACGTAGGTAAAACCTGGCTAGAAAGAATATGCACATAAAAGCCTACGAAAAAGAAAAAGACACATTGTACCTTTACAGGGAGGATATCTGAGAAGTGGGTGTGGCTCACTGATGATGCCTTAAAAGGCAGAAATAGCTATCTGAGTCTCCCAGAGAGCAACACAGAGTTGCAGTTTGTCAGCAGAAAAAAGGCCCAGAATCTTGTGAATGAGATTTCACAGAACCAGGGCTGTAGAACAACTTAGCTTACGTAGGTAAAACCTGGCTAGAAAGAATATGCACATAAAAGCCTACGAAAAAGAAAAAGACACATTGTACCTTTACAGGGAGGATATCTGAGAAGTGGGTGTGGCTCACTGATGATGCCTTAAAAGGCAGAAATAGCTATCTGAGTCTCCCAGAGAGCAACACAGAGTTGCAGTTTGTCAGCAGAAAAAAGGCCCAGAAACTTGTGAATGAGATTTCACAGAACCAGGGCTGTAGAACAACTTAGTTTACGTAGGTAAAACCTGGCTAGAAAGAATATGCACATAAAAGCCTACGAAAAAGAAAAGGACATATTGTACCTTTACAGGGAGGATATCTGAGAAGTGGGTGTGGCTCACTGATGATGCCTTAAAAGGCAGAAATACCTATCTGAGTCTCCCAGAGAGCAACACAGAGTTGCAGTTTGTCAGCAGAAAAAAGGCCCAGAAACTTGTGAATGAGATTTCACAGAACCAGGGCTGTAGAACAATTTAGTTTACGTAGGTAAAACCTGGCTAGAAAGAATATGCACATAAAAGCCTACGAAAAAGAAAAAGACACATTGTACCTTTACAGGGAGGATATCTGAGAAGTGGGTGTGGCTCACTGATGATGCCTTAAAAGGCAGAAATAGCTATCTGAGTCTCCCAGAGAGCAACACAGAGTTGCAGTTTGTCAGCAGAAAAAAGGCCCAGAAACTTGTGAATGAGATTTCACAGAACCAGGGCTGTAGAACAACTTAGTTTACGTAGGTAAAACCTGGCTAGAAAGAATATGCACATAAAAGCCTACGAAAAAGAAAAAGACACATTGTACCTTTACAGGGAGGATATCTGAGAAGTGGGTGTGGCTCACTGATGATGCCTTAAAAGGCAGAAATAGCTATCTGAGTCTCCCAGAGAGCAACACAGAGTTGCAGTTTGTCAGCAGAAAAAAGGCCCAGAAACTTGTGAATGAGATTTCACAGAACCAGGGCTGTAGAACAACTTAGTTTACGTAGGTAAAACCTGGCTAGAAAGAATATGCACATAAAAGCCTACGAAAAAGAAAAAGACACATTGTACCTTTACAGGGAGGATATCTGAGAAGTGGGTGTGGCTCACTGATGATGCCTTAAAAGGCAGAAATAGCTATCTGAGTCTCCCAGAGAGCAACACAGAGTTGCAGTTTGTCAGCAGAAAAAAGGCCCAGAAACTTGTGAATGAGATTTCACAGAACCAGGGCTGTAGAACAACTTAGCTTACGTAGGTAAAACCTGGCTAGAAAGAATATGCACATAAAAGCCTACGAAAAAGAAAAAGACACATTGTACCTTTACAGGGAGGATATCTGAGAAGTGGGTGTGGCTCACTGATGATGCCTTAAAAGGCAGAAATAGCTATCTGAGTCTCCCAGAGAGCAACACAGAGTTGCAGTTTGTCAGCAGAAAAAAGGCCCAGAAACTTGTGAATGAGATTTCACAGAACCAGGGCTGTAGAACAACTTAGTTTACGTAGGTAAAACCTGGCTAGAAAGAATATGCACATAAAAGCCTACGAAAAAGAAAAAGACACATTGTACCTTTACAGGGAGGATATCTGAGAAGTGGGTGTGGCTCACTGATGATGCCTTGAAAGGCAGAAATAGCTATCTGAGTCTCCCAGAGAGCAACACAGAGTTGCAGTTTGTCAGCAGAAAAAAGGCCCAGAAACTTGTGAATGAGATTTCACAGAACCAGGGCTGTAGAACAACTTAGCTTACGTAGGTAAAACCTGGCTAGAAAGAATATGCACATAAAAGCCTACGAAAAAGAAAAAGACACATTGTACCTTTACAGGGAGGATATCTGAGAAGTGGGTGTGGCTCACTGATGATGCCTTAAAAGGCAGAAATAGCTATCTGAGTCTCCCAGAGAGCAACACAGAGTTGCAGTTTGTCAGCAGAAAAAAGGCCCAGAATCTTGTGAATGAGATTTCACAGAACCAGGGCTGTAGAACAACTTAGCTTACGTAGGTAAAACCTGGCTAGAAAGAATATGCACATAAAAGCCTACGAAAAAGAAAAAGACACATTGTACCTTTACAGGGAGGATATCTGAGAAGTGGGTGTGGCTCACTGATGATGCCTTAAAAGGCAGAAATAGCTATCTGAGTCTCCCAGAGAGCAACACAGAGTTGCAGTTTGTCAGCAGAAAAAAGGCCCAGAATCTTGTGAATGAGATTTCACAGAACCAGGGCTGTAGAACAACTTAGCTTACGTAGGTAAAACCTGGCTAGAAAGAATATGCACATAAAAGCCTACGAAAAAGAAAAAGACACATTGTACCTTTACAGGGAGGATATCTGAGAAGTGGGTGTGGCTCACTGATGATGCCTTAAAAGGCAGAAATAGCTATCTGAGTCTCCCAGAGAGCAACACAGAGTTGCAGTTTGTCAGCAGAAAAAAGGCCCAGAAACTTGTGAATGAGATTTCACAGAACCAGGGATGTAGAACAACTTAGTTTACGTAGGTAAAACCTGGCTAGAAAGAATATGCACATAAAAGCCTACGAAAAAGAAAAGGACATATTGTACCTTTACAGGGAGGATATCTGAGAAGTGGGTGTGGCTCACTGATGATGCCTTAAAAGGCAGAAATAGCTATCTGAGTCTCCCAGAGAGCAACACAGAGTTGCAGTTTGTCAGCAGAAAAAAGGCCCAGAAACTTGTGAATGAGATTTCACAGAACCAGGGCTGTAGAACAACTTAGCTTACGTAGGTAAAACCTGGCTAGAAAGAATATGCACATAAAAGCCTACGAAAAAGAAAAAGACACATTGTACCTTTACAGGGAGGATATCTGAGAAGTGGGTGTGGCTCACTGATGATGCCTTAAAAGGCAGAAATAGCTATCTGAGTCTCCCAGAGAGCAACACAGAGTTGCAGTTTGTCAGCAGAAAAAAGGCCCAGAAACTTGTGAATAAGATTTTAGACAACCAGGGCTGTAGAACAACTTAGCTTACGTAGGTAAAACCTGGCTAGAAAGGATATGCACATAAAAGCCTACGAAAAAGAAAAAGACACATTGTACCTTTACAGGGAGGATATCTGAGAAGTGGGTGTGGCTCACTGATGATGCCTTAAAAGGCAGAAATAGCTATCTGAGTCTCCCAGAGAGCAACACAGAGTTGCAGTTTGTCAGCAGAAAAAAGGCCCAGAAACTTGTGAATGAGATTTCACAGAACCAGGGCTGTAGAACAACTTAGCTTATGTAGGTAAAACCTGGCTAGAAAGAATATGCACATAAAAGCCTACGAAAAAGAAAAAGGCACATTGTACCTTTACAGGGAGGATATCTGAGAAGTGGGTGTGGCTCACTGATGATGCCTTAAAAGGCAGAAATAGCTATCTGAGTCTCCCAGAGAGCAACACAGAGTTGCAGTTTGTCAGCAGAAAAAAGGCCCAGAAACTTGTGAATGAGATTTCACCGAACCAGGGATGTAGAACAACTTAGTTTACGTAGGTAAAACCTGGCTAGAAAGAATATGCACATAAAAGCCTACGAAAAAGAAAAAGACACATTGTACCTTTACAGGGAGGATATCTGAGAAGTGGGTGTGGCTCACTGATGATGCCTTAAAAGGCAGAAATAGCTATCTGAGTCTCCCAGAGAGCAACACAGAGTTGCAGTTTGTCAGCAGAAAAAAGGCCCAGAAACTTGTGAATGAGATTTCACAGAACCAGGGCTGTAGAACAACTTAGCTTATGTAGGTAAAACCTGGCTAGAAAGAATATGCACATAAAAGCCTACGAAAAAGAAAAAGGCACATTGTACCTTTACAGGGAGGATATCTGAGAAGTGGGTGTGGCTCACTGATGATGCCTTAAAAGGCAGAAATAGCTATCTGAGTCTCCCAGAGAGCAACACAGAGTTGCAGTTTGTCAGCAGAAAAAAGGCCCAGAAACTTGTGAATGAGATTTCACAGAACCAGGGCTGTAGAACAACTTAGCTTAAGTAGGAAAAACCTGGCTAGAAAGAATATGCACATAAAAGCCTACGAAAAAGAGAAAGACACATTGTACCTTTACAGGGAGGATATCTGAGAAGTGGGTGTGCCTCACTGATGATGCCTTAAAAGTCAGAAATAGCTATCTGAGTCTCCCAGAGAGCAACACAGAGTTGCAGTTTGTCAGCAGAAAAAAGGCCCAGAAACTTGTGAATGAGATTTCACAGAACCAGGGCTGTAGAACAACTTAGCTTACGTACCTAAAACCTGGCTAGAAAGAATATGCACATAAAAGCCTACGAAAAAGAAAAAGACACATTGTACCTTTACAGGGAGGATATCTGAGAAGTGGGTGAGGCTCACTGATGATGCCTTAAAAGGCAGAAATAGCTATCTGAGTCTCCCAGAGAGCAACACAGAGTTGCAGTTTGTCAGCAGAAAAAAGGCCCAGAAACTTGTGAATGAGATTTCACAGAACCAGGGCTGTAGAACAACTTAGTTTACGTAGGTAAAACCTGGCTAGAAAGAATATGCACATAAAAGCCTACGAAAAAGAAAAAGACACATTGTACCTTTACAGGGAGGATATCTGAGAAGTGGGTGTGGCTCACTGATGATGCCTTAAAAGGCAGAAATAGCTATCTGAGTCTCCCAGAGAGCAACACAGAGTTGCAGTTTGTCAGCAGAAAAAAGGCCCAGAAACTTGTGAATGAGATTTCACAGAACCAGGGCTGTAGAACAACTTAGCTTACGTAGGTAAAACCTGGCTAGAAAGAATATGCACATAAAAGCCTACGAAAAAGAAAAAGACACATTGTACCTTTACAGGGAGGATATCTGAGAAGTGGGTGAGGCTCACTGATGATGCCTTAAAAGGCAGAAATAGCTATCTGAGTCTCCCAGAGAGCAACACAGAGTTGCAGTTTGTCAGCAGAAAAAAGGCCCTGAACTTGTGAATGAGATTTCACAGAACCAGGGCTGTAGAACAACTTAGTTTACGTAGGTAAAACCTGGCTGGAAAGAATATGCACATAAAAGCCTACGAAAAAGATAAAGACACATTGTACCTTTACAGGGAGGATATCTGAGAAGTGGGTGTGGCTCACTGATGATGCCTTAAAAGGCAGAAATAGCTATCTGAGTCTCCCAGAGAGCAACACAGAGTTGCAGTTTGTCAGCAGAAAAAAGGCCCAGAAACTTGTGAATGAGATTTCACAGAACCAGGGCTGTAGAACAACTTAGCTTACGTAGGTAAAACCTGGCTAGAAAGAATATGCACATAAAAGCCTACGAAAAAGAAAAAGACACATTGTACCTTTACAGGGAGGATATCTGAAAAGTGGGTGTGGCTCACTGATGATGCCTTAAAAGGCAGAAATAGCTATCTGAGTCTCCCAGAGAGCAACACAGAGTTGCAGTTTGTCAGCAGAAAAAAGGCCCAGAAACTTGTGAATGAGATTTCACAGAACCAGGGCTGTAGAACAACTTAGTTTACGTAGGTAAAACCTGGCTAGAAAGAATATGCACATAAAAGCCTACGAAAAAGAAAAAGACACATTGTACCTTTACAGGGAGGATATCTGAAAAGTGGGTGTGGCTCACTGATGATGCCTTAAAAGGCAGAAATAGCTATCTGAGTCTCCCAGAGAGCAACACAGAGTTGCAGTTTGTCAGCAGAAAAAAGGCCCAGAAACTTGTGAATGAGATTTCACAGAACCAGGGCTGTAGAACAACTTAGCTTACGTAGGTAAAACCTGGCTAGAAAGAATATGCACATAAAAGCCTATGAAAAAGAAAGAGACACATTGTACCTTTACAGGGAGGATATCTGAGAAGTGGGTGTGGCTCACTGATGATGCCTTAAAAGGCAGAAATAGCTATCTGAGTCTCCCAGAGAGCAACACAGAGTTGCAGTTTGTCAGCAGAAAAAAGGCCCAGAAACTTGTGAATGAGATTTCACAGAACCAGGGCTGTAGAACAACTTAGCTTACGTAGGTAAAACCTGGCTAGAAAGAATATGCACATAAAAGCCTATGAAAAAGAAAAAGACACATTGTACCTTTACAGGGAGGATGTCTGAGAAGTGGGTGTGGCTCACTGATGATGCCTTAAAAGGCAGAAATAGCTATCTGAGTCTCCCAGAGAGCAACACAGAGTTGCAGTTTGTCAGCAGAAAAAAGGCCCAGAAACTTGTGAATGAGATTTCACAGAACCAGGGATGTAGAACAACTTAGTTTACGTAGGTAAAACCTGGCTAGAAAGAATATGCACATAAAAGCCTACGAAAAAGAAAAAGACACATTGTACCTTTACAGGGAGGATATCTGAGAAGTGGGTGTGGCTCACTGATGATGCCTTAAAAGGCAGAAATAGCTATCTGAGTCTCCCAGAGAGCAACACAGAGTTGCAGTTTGTCAGCAGAAAAAAGGCCCAGAAACTTGTGAATGAGATTTCACAGAACCAGGGCTGTAGAACAACTTAGTTTACGTAGGTAAAACCTGGCTAGAAAGAATATGCACATAAAAGCCTACGAAAAAGAAAAAGACACATTGTACCTTTACAGGGAGGATATCTGAGAAGTGGGTGTGGCTCACTGATGATGCCTTAAAAGGCAGAAATAGCTATCTGAGTCTCCCAGAGAGCAACACAGAGTTGCAGTTTGTCAGCAGAAAAAAGGCCCAGAAACTTGTGAATGAGATTTCACAGAACCAGGGCTGTAGAACAACTTAGCTTACGTAGGTAAAACCTGGCTAGAAAGAATATGCACATAAAAGCCTACGAAAAAGAAAAAGACACATTGTACCTTTACAGGGAGGATATCTGAGAAGTGGGTGTGGCTCACTGATGATGCCTTAAAAGGCAGAAATAGCTATCTGAGTCTCCCAGAGAGCAACACAGAGTTGCAGTTTGTCAGCAGAAAAAAGGCCCAGAAACTTGTGAATGAGATTTCACAGAACCAGGGCTGTAGAACAACTTAGCTTACGTAGGTAAAACCTGGCTAGAAAGAATATGCACATAAAAGCCTACGAAAAAGAAAAAGACACATTGTACCTTTACAGGGAGGATATCTGAGAAGTGGGTGTGGCTCACTGATGATGCCTTAAAAGGCAGAAATAGCTATCTGAGTCTCCCAGAGAGCAACACAGAGTTGCAGTTTGTCAGCAGAAAAAAGGCCCAGAAACTTGTGAATGAGATTTCACAGAACCAGGGCTGTAGAACAACTTAGCTTACGTAGGTAAAACCTGGCTGGAAAGAATATGCACATAAAAGCCTACGAAAAAGATAAAGACACATTGTACCTTTACAGGGAGGATATCTGAGAAGTGGGTGTGGCTCACTGATGATGCCTTAAAAGGCAGAAATAGCTATCTGAGTCTCCCAGAGAGCAACACAGAGTTGCAGTTTGTCAGCAGAAAAAAGGCCCAGAAACTTGTGAATGAGATTTCACAGAACCAGGGCTGTAGAACAACTTAGCTTACGTAGGTAAAACCTGGCTAGAAAGAATATGCACATAAAAGCCTACGAAAAAGAAAAAGACACATTGTACCTTTACAGGGAGGATATCTGAGAAGTGGGTGTGGCTCACTGATGATGCCTTAAAAGGCAGAAATAGCTATCTGAGTCTCCCAGAGAGCAACACAGAGTTGCAGTTTGTCAGCAGAAAAAAGGCCCAGAAACTTGTGAATGAGATTTCACAGAACCAGGGCTGTAGAACAACTTAGTTTACGTAGGTAAAACCTGGCTAGAAAGAATATGCACATAAAAGCCTACGAAAAAGAAAAAGACACATTGTACCTTTACAGGGAGGATATCTGAAAAGTGGGTGTGGCTCACTGATGATGCCTTAAAAGGCAGAAATAGCTATCTGAGTCTCCCAGAGAGCAACACAGAGTTGCAGTTTGTCAGCAGAAAAAAGGCCCAGAAACTTGTGAATGAGATTTCACAGAACCAGGGCTGTAGAACAACTTAGCTTACGTAGGTAAAACCTGGCTAGAAAGAATATGCACATAAAAGCCTATGAAAAAGAAAGAGACACATTGTACCTTTACAGGGAGGATATCTGAGAAGTGGGTGTGGCTCACTGATGATGCCTTAAAAGGCAGAAATAGCTATCTGAGTCTCCCAGAGAGCAACACAGAGTTGCAGTTTGTCAGCAGAAAAAAGGCCCAGAAACTTGTGAATGAGATTTCACAGAACCAGGGCTGTAGAACAACTTAGCTTACGTAGGTAAAACCTGGCTAGAAAGAATATGCACATAAAAGCCTATGAAAAAGAAAAAGACACATTGTACCTTTACAGGGAGGATGTCTGAGAAGTGGGTGTGGGTCACTGATGATGCCTTAAAAGGCAGAAATAGCTATCTGAGTCTCCCAGAGAGCAACACAGAGTTGCAGTTTGTCAGCAGAAAAAAGGCCCAGAAACTTGTGAATGAGATTTCACAGAACCAGGGATGTAGAACAACTTAGTTTACGTAGGTAAAACCTGGCTAGAAAGAATATGCACATAAAAGCCTACGAAAAAGAAAAAGACACATTGTACCTTTACAGGGAGGATATCTGAGAAGTGGGTGTGGCTCACTGATGATGCCTTAAAAGGCAGAAATAGCTATCTGAGTCTCCCAGAGAGCAACACAGAGTTGCAGTTTGTCAGCAGAAAAAAGGCCCAGAAACTTGTGAATGAGATTTCACAGAACCAGGGCTGTAGAACAACTTAGTTTACGTAGGTAAAACCTGGCTAGAAAGAATATGCACATAAAAGCCTACGAAAAAGAAAAAGACACATTGTACCTTTACAGGGAGGATATCTGAGAAGTGGGTGTGGCTCACTGATGATGCCTTAAAAGGCAGAAATAGCTATCTGAGTCTCCCAGAGAGCAACAGAGAGTTGCAGTTTGTCAGCAGAAAAAAGGCCCAGAAACTTGTGAATGAGATTTCACAGAACCAGGGCTGTAGAACAACTTAGCTTACGTAGGTAAAACCTGGCTAGAAAGAATATGCACATAAAAGCCTATGAAAAAGAAAGAGACACATTGTACCTTTACAGGGAGGATATCTGAGAAGTGGGTGTGGCTCACTGATGATGCCTTAAAAGGCAGAAATAGCTATCTGAGTCTCCCAGAGAGCAACACAGAGTTGCAGTTTGTCAGCAGAAAAAAGGCCCAGAAACTTGTGAATGAGATTTCACAGAACCAGGGCTGTAGAACAACTTAGTTTACGTAGGTAAAACCTGGCTGGAAAGAATATGCACATAGAAGCCTACGAAAAAGAAAAAGACACATTGTACCTTTACAGGGAGGATATCTGAGAAGTGGGTGTGGCTCACTGATGATGCCTTAAAAGGCAGAAATAGCTATCTGAGTCTCCCAGAGAGCAACACAGAGTTGCAGTTTGTCAGCAGAAAAAAGGCCCAGAAACTTGTGAATGAGATTTCACAGAACCAGGGCTGTAGAACAACTTAGCTTACGTAGGTAAAACCTGGCTAGAAAGAATATGCACATAAAAGCTTACGAAAAAGAAAAAGACACATTGTACCTTTACAGGGAGGATATCTGAGAAGTGGGTGTGGCTCACTGATGATGCCTTAAAAGGCAGAAATAGCTATCTGAGTCTCCCAGAGAGCAACACAGAGTTGCAGTTTGTCAGCAGAAAAAAGGCCCAGAAACTTGTGAATGAGATTTCACAGAACCAGGGCTGTAGAACAACTTAGCTTACGTAGGTAAAACCTGGCTAGAAAGAATATGCACATAAAAGCCTATGAAAAAGAAAGAGACACATTGTACCTTTACAGGGAGGATATCTGAGAAGTGGGTGTGGCTCACTGATGATGCCTTAAAAGGCAGAAATAGCTATCTGAGTCTCCCAGAGAGCAACACAGAGTTGCAGTTTGTCAGCAGAAAAAAGGCCCAGAAACTTGTGAATGAGATTTCACAGAACCAGGGCTGTAGAACAACTTAGTTTACGTAGGTAAAACCTGGCTGGAAAGAATATGCACATAAAAGCCTACGAAAAAGAAAAAGACACATTGTACCTTTACAGGGAGGATATCTGAGAAGTGGGTGTGGCTCACTGATGATGCCTTAAAAGGCAGAAATAGCTATCTGAGTCTCCCAGAGAGCAACACAGAGTTGAAGTTTGTCAGCAGAAAAAAGGCCCAGAAACTTGTGAATGAGATTTCACAGAACCAGGGCTGTAGAACAACTTAGCTTACGTAGGTAAAACCTGGCTAGAAAGAATATGCACATAAAAGCCTACGAAAAAGAAAAAGACACATTGTACCTTTACAGGGAGGATATCTGAGAAGTGGGTGTGGCTCACTGATGATGCCTTAAAAGGCAGAAATAGCTATCTGAGTCTCCCAGAGAGCAACACAGAGTTGCAATTTGTCAGCAGAAAAAAGGCCCAGAAACTTGTGAATGAGATTTCACAGAACCAGGGCTGTAGAACAACTTAGCTTACGTAGGTAAAACCTGGCTAGAAAGAATATGCACATAAAAGCCTACAAAAAAGAAAAAGACACATTGTACCTTTACAGGGAGGATATCTGAGAAGTGGGTGTGGCTCACTGATGATGCCTTAAAAGGCAGAAATAGCTATCTGAGTCTCCCAGAGAGCAACACAGAGTTGCAGTTTGTCAGCAGAAAAAAGGCCCAGAAACTTGTGAATGAGATTTCACAGAACCAGGGCTGTAGAACAACTTAGCTTACGTAGGTAAAACCTGGCTAGAAAGAATATGCACATAAAAGCCTACGAAAAAGAAAAAGACACATTGTACCTTTACAGGGAGGATATCTGAGAAGTGGGTGTGGCTCACTGATGATGCCTTAAAAGGCAGAACTAGCTATCTGAGTCTCCCAGAGAGCAACACAGAGTTGCAGTTTGTCAGCAGAAAAAAGGCCCAGAAACTTGTGAATGAGATTTCACAGAACCAGGGCTGTAGAACAACTTAGCTTACGTAGGTAAAACCTGGCTAGAAAGAATATGCACATAAAAGCCTACGAAAAAGAAAAAGACACATTGTACCTTTACAGGGAGGATATCTGAGAAGTGGGTGTGGCTCACTGATGATGCCTTAAAAGGCAGAAATAGCTATCTGAGTCTCCCAGAGAGCAACACAGAGTTGCAATTTGTCAGCAGAAAAAAGGCCCAGAAACTTGTGAATGAGATTTCACAGAACCAGGGCTGTAGAACAATTTAGTTTACGTAGGTAAAACCTGGCTAGAAAGAATATGCACATAAAAGCCTACGAAAAAGAAAAAGACACATTGTACCTTTACAGGGAGGATATCTGAGAAGTGGGTGTGGCTCACTGATGATGCCTTAAAAGGCAGAAATAGCTATCTGAGTCTCCCAGAGAGCAACACAGAGTTGCAATTTGTCAGCAGAAAAAAGGCCCAGAAACTTGTGAATGAGATTTCACAGAACCAGGGCTGTAGAACAATTTAGTTTACGTAGGTAAAACCTGGCTAGAAAGAATATGCACATAAAAGCCTACGAAAAAGAAAAGGACATATTGTACCTTTACAGGGAGGATATCTGAGAAGTGGGTGTGGCTCACTGATGATGCCTTAAAAGGCAGAAATAGCTATCTGAGTCTCCCAGAGAGCAACACAGAGTTGCAGTTTGTCAGCAGAAAAAAGGCCCAGAAACTTGTGAATGAGATTTCACAGAACCAGGGCTGTAGAACAACTTAGCTTACGTAGGTAAAACCTGGCTAGAAAGAATATGCACATAAAAGCCTACGAAAAAGAAAAAGACACATTGTACCTTTACAGGGAGGATATCTGAGAAGTGGGTGTGGCTCACTGATGATGCCTTAAAAGGCAGAAATAGCTATCTGAGTCTCCCAGAGAGCAACACAGAGTTGCAGTTTGTCAGCAGAAAAAAGGCCCAGAAACTTGTGAATGAGATTTCACAGAACCAGGGCTGTAGAACAATTTAGCTTACGTAGGTAAAACCTGGCTAGAAAGAATATGCACATAAAAGCCTACGAAAAAGAAAAGGACATATTGTACCTTTACAGGGAGGATATCTGAGAAGTGGGTGTGGCTCACTGATGATGCCTTAAAAGGCAGAAATAGCTATCTGAGTCTCCCAGAGAGCAACACAGAGTTGCAGTTTGTCAGCAGAACAAAGGCCCAGAAACTTGTGAATGAGATTTCACAGAACCAGGGCTGTAGAACAACTTAGCTTACGTAGGTAAAACCTGGCTAGAAAGAATATGCACATAAAAGCCTACAAAAAAGAAAAAGACACATTGTACCTTTACAGGGAGGATATCTGAGAAGTGGGTGTGGCTCACTGATGATGTCTTAAAAGGCAGAACTAGCTATCTGAGTCTCCCAGAGAGCAACACAGAGTTGCAGTTTGTCAGCAGAAAAAAGGCCCAGAGACTTGTGAATGAGATTTCACAGAACCAGGGCTGTAGAACAACTTAGCTTACGTAGGTAAAACCTGGCTAGAAAGAATATGCACATAAAAGCCTACGAAAAAGAAAAAGACACATTGTACCTTTACAGGGAGGATATCTGAGAAGTGGGTGTGGCTCACTGATGATGCCTTAAAAGGCAGAAATAGCTATCTGAGTCTCCCAGAGAGCAACACAGAGTTGCAATTTGTCAGCAGAAAAAAGGCCCAGAAACTTGTGAATGAGATTTCACAGAACCAGGGCTGTAGAACAACTTAGCTTACGTAGGTAAAACCTGGCTAGAAAGAATATGCACATAAAAGCCTACGAAAAAGAAAAAGACACATTGTCCCTTTACAGGGAGGATATCTGAGAAGTGGGTGTGGCTCACTGATGATGCCTTAAAAGGCAGAAATAGCTATCTGAGTCTCCCAGAGAGCAACACAGAGTTGCAGTTTGTCAGCAGAAAAAAGGCCCAGAAACTTGTGAATGAGATTTCACAGAACCAGGGCTGTAGAACAATTTAGCTTACGTAGGTAAAACCTGGCTAGAAAGAATATGCACATAAAAGCCTACGAAAAAGAAAAGGACATATTGTACCTTTACAGGGAGGATATCTGAGAAGTGGGTGTGGCTCACTGATGATGCCTTAAAAGGCAGAAATAGCTATCTGAGTCTCCCAGAGAGCAACACAGAGTTGCAGTTTGTCAGCAGAAAAAAGGCCCAGAAACTTGTGAATGAGATTTCACAGAACCAGGGCTGTAGAACAACTTAGTTTACGTAGGTAAAACCTGGCTAGAAAGAATATGCACATAAAAGCCTACGAAAAAGAAAAAGACACATTGTACCTTTACAGGGAGGATATCTGAGAAGTGGGTGTGGCTCACTGATGATGCCTTAAAAGGCAGAAATAGCTATCTGAGTCTCCCAGAGAGCAACACAGAGTTGCAGTTTGTCAGCAGAAAAAAGGCCCAGAAACTTGTGAATGAGATTTCACAGAACCAGGGCTGTAGAACAACTTAGTTTACGTAGGTAAAACCTGGCTAGAAAGAATATGCACATAAAAGCCTACGAAAAAGAAAAAGACACATTGTAACTTTACAGGGAGGATATCTGAGAAGTGGGTGTGGCTCACTGATGATGCCTTAAAAGGCAGAAATAGCTATCTGAGTCTCCCAGAGAGCAACACAGAGTTGCAGTTTGTCAGCAGAAAAAAGGCCCAGAAACTTGTGAATGAGATTTCACAGAACCAGGGCTGTAGAACAATTTAGCTTACGTAGGTAAAACCTGGCTAGAAAGAATATGCACATAAAAGCCTACGAAAAAGAAAAGGACATATTGTACCTTTACAGGGAGGATATCTGAGAAGTGGGTGTGGCTCACTGATGATGCCTTAAAAGGCAGAAATAGCTATCTGAGTCTCCCAGAGAGCAACACAGAGTTGCAGTTTGTCAGCAGAAAAAAGGCCCAGAAACTTGTGAATGAGATTTCACAGAACCAGGGCTGTAGAACAACTTAGCTTACGTAGGTAAAACCTGGCTAGAAAGAATATGCACATAAAAGCCTACAAAAAAGAAAAAGACACATTGTACCTTTACAGGGAGGATATCTGAGAAGTGGGTGTGGCTCACTGATGATGTCTTAAAAGGCAGAACTAGCTATCTGAGTCTCCCAGAGAGCAACACAGAGTTGCAGTTTGTCAGCAGAAAAAAGGCCCAGAGACTTGTGAATGAGATTTCACAGAACCAGGGCTGTAGAACAACTTAGCTTACGTAGGTAAAACCTGGCTAGAAAGAATATGCACATAAAAGCCTACGAAAAAGAAAAAGACACATTGTACCTTTACAGGGAGGATATCTGAGAAGTGGGTGTGGCTCACTGATGATGCCTTAAAAGGCAGAAATAGCTATCTGAGTCTCCCAGAGAGCAACACAGAGTTGCAATTTGTCAGCAGAAAAAAGGCCCAGAAACTTGTGAATGAGATTTCACAGAACCAGGGCTGTAGAACAACTTAGCTTACGTAGGTAAAACCTGGCTAGAAAGAATATGCACATAAAAGCCTACGAAAAAGAAAAAGACACATTGTCCCTTTACAGGGAGGATATCTGAGAAGTGGGTGTGGCTCACTGATGATGCCTTAAAAGGCAGAAATAGCTATCTGAGTCTCCCAGAGAGCAACACAGAGTTGCAGTTTGTCAGCAGAAAAAAGGCCCAGAAACTTGTGAATGAGATTTCACAGAACCAGGGCTGTAGAACAATTTAACTTACGTAGGTAAAACCTGGCTAGAAAGAATATGCACATAAAAGCCTACGAAAAAGAAAAGGACATATTGTACCTTTACAGGGAGGATATCTGAGAAGTGGGTGTGGCTCACTGATGATGCCTTAAAAGGCAGAAATAGCTATCTGAGTCTCCCAGAGAGCAACACAG
The DNA here is from genome assembly GCF_029215685.1 of Pituophis catenifer annectens. Classification (NCBI taxonomy): domain Eukaryota; kingdom Metazoa; phylum Chordata; class Lepidosauria; order Squamata; family Colubridae; genus Pituophis; species Pituophis catenifer. The sequence goes on along the minus strand of NW_027256929.1, from coordinate 85,573 downwards.
AGTTGCAGTTTGTCAGCAGAAAAAAGGCCCAGAAACTTGTGAATGAGATTTCACAGAACCAGGGCTGTAGAACAACTTAGTTTACGTAGGTAAAACCTGGCTAGAAAGAATATGCACATAAAAGCCTACGAAAAAGAAAAAGACACATTGTACCTTTACAGGGAGGATATCTGAGAAGTGGGTGTGGCTCACTGATGATGCCTTAAAAGGCAGAAATAGCTATCTGAGTCTCCCAGAGAGCAACACAGAGTTGCAGTTTGTCAGCAGAAAAAAGGCCCAGAAACTTGTGAATGAGATTTCACAGAACCAGGGCTGTAGAACAACTTAGTTTACGTAGGTAAAACCTGGCTAGAAAGAATATGCACATAAAAGCCTACGAAAAAGAAAAAGACACATTGTAACTTTACAGGGAGGATATCTGAGAAGTGGGTGTGGCTCACTGATGATGCCTTAAAAGGCAGAAATAGCTATCTGAGTCTCCCAGAGAGCAACACAGAGTTGCAGTTTGTCAGCAGAAAAAAGGCCCAGAAACTTGTGAATGAGATTTCACAGAACCAGGGCTGTAGAACAACTTAGTTTACGTAGGTAAAACCTGGCTAGAAAGAATATGCACATAAAAGCCTACGAAAAAGAAAAAGACACATTGTACCTTTACAGGGAGGATATCTGAGAAGTGGGTGTGGCTCACTGATGATGCCTTAAAAGGCAGAAATAGCTATCTGAGTCTCCTAGAGAGCAACACAGAGTTGCAGTTTGTCAGCAGAAAAAAGGCCCAGAAACTTGTGAATGAGATTTCACAGAACCAGGGCTGTAGAACAACTTAGCTTACGTAGGTAAAACCTGGCTAGAAAGAATATGCACATAAAAGCCTACGAAAAAGAAAAAGACACATTGTAACTTTACAGGGAGGATATCTGAGAAGTGGGTGTGGCTCACTGATGATGCCTTAAAAGGCAGAAATAGCTATCTGAGTCTCCCAGAGAGCAACACAGAGTTGAAGTTTGTCAGCAGAAAAAAGGCCCAGAAACTTGTGAATGAGATTTCACAGAACCAGGGCTGTAGAACAACTTAGCTTACGTAGGTAAAACCTGGCTAGAACGAATATGCACATAAAAGCCTACGAAAAAGAAAAAGACACATTGTACCTTTACAGGGAGGATATGTGAGAAGTGGGTGTGGCTCACTGATGATGCCTTAAAAGGCAGCAATAGCTATCTGAGTCTCCCAGAGAGCAACACAGAGTTGCAGTTTGTCAGCAGAAGAAAGGCCCAGAATCTTGTGAATGAGATTTCACAGAACCAGGGCTGTAGAACAATTTAGTTTACGTAGGTAAAATCTGGCTAGAAAGAATATGCACATAAAAGCCTACGGAAAAGAAAAGGACATATTGTACCTTTACAGGGAGGATATCTGAGAAGTGGGTGTGGCTCACTGATGATGCCTTAAAAGGCAGAAATAGCTATCTGAGTCTCCCAGAGAGCAACACAGAGTTGCAGTTTGTCAGCAGAAAAAAGGCCCAGAAACTTGTGAATGAGATTTCACAGAACCAGGGCTGTAGAACAACTTAGTTTACGTAGGTAAAACCTGGCTAGAAAGAATATGCACATAAAAGCCTACGAAAAAGAAAAAGACACATTGTACCTTTACAGGGAGGATATCTGAGAAGTGGGTGTGGCTCACTGATGATGCCTTAAAAGGCAGAAATAGCTATCTGAGTCTCCCAGAGAGCAACACAGAGTTGCAGTTTGTCAGCAGAAAAAAGGCCCAGAAACTTGTGAATGAGATTTCACAGAACCAGGGCTGTAGAACAACTTAGCTTACGTCGGTAAAACCTGGCTAGAAAGAATATGCACATAAAAGCCTACGAAAAAGAAAAAGACACATTGTAACTTTACAGGGAGGATATCTGAGAAGTGGGTGTGGCTCACTGATGATGCCTTAAAAGGCAGAAATAGCTATCTGAGTCTCCTAGAGAGCAACACAGAGTTGCAGTTTGTCAGCAGAAAAAAGGCCCAGAAACTTGTGAATGAGATTTCACAGAACCAGGGCTGTAGAACAACTTAGCTTACGTAGGTAAAACCTGGCTAGAAAGAATATGCACATAAAAGCCTACGAAAAAGAAAAAGACACATTGTAACTTTACAGGGAGGATATCTGAGAAGTGGGTGTGGCTCACTGATGATGCCTTAAAAGGCAGAAATAGCTATCTGAGTCTCCCAGAGAGCAACACAGAGTTGCAGTTTGTCAGCAGAAAAAAGGCCCAGAAACTTGTGAATGAGATTTGACAGAACCAGGGCTGTAGAACAACTTAGCTTACGTAGGTAAAACCTGGCTAGAACGAATATGCACATAAAAGCCTAAGAAAAAGAAAAAGACACATTGTACCTTTACAGGGAGGATATGTGAGAAGTGGGTGTGGCTCACTGATGATGCCTTAAAAGGCAGAAATAGCTATCTGAGTCTCCCAGAGAGCAACACAGAGTTGCAGTTTGTCAGCAGAAGAAAGGCCCAGAATCTTGTGAATGAGATTTCACAGAACCAGGGCTGTAGAACAATTTAGTTTACGTAGGTAAAATCTGGCTAGAAAGAATATGCACATAAAAGCCTACGAAAAAGAAAAGGACATATTGTACCTTTACAGGGAGGATATCTGAGAAGTGGGTGTGGCTCACTGATGATGCCTTAAAAGGCAGAAATAGCTATCTGAGTCTCCCAGAGAGCAACACAGAGTTGCAGTTTGTCAGCAGAAAAAAGGCCCAGAAACTTGTGAATGAGATTTCACAGAACCAGGGCTGTAGAACAACTTAGCTTACGTAGGTAAAACCTGGCTAGAAAGAATATGCACATAAAAGCCTACGAAAAAGAAAAAGACACATTGTACCTTTACAGGGAGGATATCTGAGAAGTGGGAGTGGCTCACTGATGATGCCTTAAAATGCAGAAATAGCTATCTGAGTCTCCCAGAGAGCAACACAGAGTTGCAGTTTGTCAGCAGAAAAAAGGCCCAGAAACTTGTGAATGAGATTTCACAGAACCAGGGCTGTAGAACAACTTAGCTTACGTCGGTAAAACCTGGCTAGAAAGAATATGCACATAAAAGCCTACGAAAAAGAAAAAGACACATTGTAACTTTACAGGGAGGATATCTGAGAAGTGGGTGTGGCTCACTGATGATGCCTTAAAAGGCAGAAATAGCTATCTGAGTCTCCTAGAGAGCAACACAGAGTTGCAGTTTGTCAGCAGAAAAAAGGCCCAGAAACTTGTGAATGAGATTTCACAGAACCAGGGCTGTAGAACAACTTAGCTTACGTAGGTAAAACCTGGCTAGAAAGAATATGCACATAAAAGCCTACGAAAAAGAAAAAGACACATTGTAACTTTACAGGGAGGATATCTGAGAAGTGGGTGTGGCTCACTGATGATGCCTTAAAAGGCAGAAATAGCTATCTGAGTCTCCCAGAGAGCAACACAGAGTTGCAGTTTGTCAGCAGAAAAAAGGCCCAGAAACTTGTGAATGAGATTTGACAGAACCAGGGCTGTAGAACAACTTAGCTTACGTAGGTAAAACCTGGCTAGAACGAATATGCACATAAAAGCCTAAGAAAAAGAAAAAGACACATTGTACCTTTACAGGGAGGATATGTGAGAAGTGGGTGTGGCTCACTGATGATGCCTTAAAAGGCAGAAATAGCTATCTGAGTCTCCCAGAGAGCAACACAGAGTTGCAGTTTGTCAGCAGAAGAAAGGCCCAGAATCTTGTGAATGAGATTTCACAGAACCAGGGCTGTAGAACAATTTAGTTTACGTAGGTAAAATCTGGCTAGAAAGAATATGCACATAAAAGCCTACGAAAAAGAAAAGGACATATTGTACCTTTACAGGGAGGATATCTGAGAAGTGGGTGTGGCTCACTGATGATGCCTTAAAAGGCAGAAATAGCTATCTGAGTCTCCCAGAGAGCAACACAGAGTTGCAGTTTGTCAGCAGAAAAAAGGCCCAGAAACTTGTGAATGAGATTTCACAGAACCAGGGCTGTAGAACAACTTAGCTTACGTAGGTAAAACCTGGCTAGAAAGAATATGCACATAAAAGCCTACGGAAAAGAAAAAGACACATTGTAACTTTACAGGGAGGATATCTGAGAAGTGGGTGTGGCTCACTGATGATGCCTTAAAAGGCAGAACTAGCTATCTGAGTCTCCCAGAGAGCAACACAGAGTTGCAGTTTGTCAGCAGAAAAAAGGCCCAGAGACTTGTGAATGAGATTTCACAGAACCAGGGCTGTAGAACAACTTAGCTTACGTAGGTAAAACCTGGCTAGAAAGAATATGCACATAAAAGCCTACGAAAAAGAAAAAGACACATTGTACCTTTACAGGGAGGATATCTGAGAAGTGGGTGTGGCTCACTGATGATGCCTTAAAAGGCAGAAATAGCTATCTGAGTCTCCCAGAGAGCAACACAGAGTTGCAATTTGTCAGCAGAAAAAAGGCCCAGAAACTTGTGAATGAGATTTCACAGAACCAGGGCTGTAGAACAACTTAGCTTACGTAGGTAAAACCTGGCTAGAAAGAATATGCACATAAAAGCCTACGAAAAAGAAAAAGACACATTGTCCCTTTACAGGGAGGATATCTGAGAAGTGGGTGTGGCTCACTGATGATGCCTTAAAAGGCAGAAATAGCTATCTGAGTCTCCCAGAGAGCAACACAGAGTTGCAGTTTGTCAGCAGAAAAAAGGCCCAGAAACTTGTGAATGAGATTTCACAGAACCAGGGCTGTAGAACAATTTAGCTTACGTAGGTAAAACCTGGCTAGAAAGAATATGCACATAAAAGCCTACGAAAAAGAAAAGGACATATTGTACCTTTACAGGGAGGATATCTGAGAAGTGGGTGTGGCTCACTGATGATGCCTTAAAAGGCAGAAATAGCTATCTGAGTCTCCCAGAGAGCAACACAGAGTTGCAGTTTGTCAGCAGAAAAAAGGCCCAGAAACTTGTGAATGAGATTTCACAGAACCAGGGCTGTAGAACAACTTAGTTTACGTAGGTAAAACCTGGCTAGAAAGAATATGCACATAAAAGCCTACGAAAAAGAAAAAGACACATTGTACCTTTACAGGGAGGATATCTGAGAAGTGGGTGTGGCTCACTGATGATGCCTTAAAAGGCAGAAATAGCTATCTGAGTCTCCCAGAGAGCAACACAGAGTTGCAGTTTGTCAGCAGAAAAAAGGCCCAGAAACTTGTGAATGAGATTTCACAGAACCAGGGCTGTAGAACAACTTAGTTTACGTAGGTAAAACCTGGCTAGAAAGAATATGCACATAAAAGCCTACGAAAAAGAAAAAGACACATTGTAACTTTACAGGGAGGATATCTGAGAAGTGGGTGTGGCTCACTGATGATGCCTTAAAAGGCAGAAATAGCTATCTGAGTCTCCCAGAGAGCAACACAGAGTTGCAGTTTGTCAGCAGAAAAAAGGCCCAGAAACTTGTGAATGAGATTTCACAGAACCAGGGCTGTAGAACAACTTAGTTTACGTAGGTAAAACCTGGCTAGAAAGAATATGCACATAAAAGCCTACGAAAAAGAAAAAGACACATTGTACCTTTACAGGGAGGATATCTGAGAAGTGGGTGTGGCTCACTGATGATGCCTTAAAAGGCAGAAATAGCTATCTGAGTCTCCTAGAGAGCAACACAGAGTTGCAGTTTGTCAGCAGAAAAAAGGCCCAGAAACTTGTGAATGAGATTTCACAGAACCAGGGCTGTAGAACAACTTAGCTTACGTAGGTAAAACCTGGCTAGAAAGAATATGCACATAAAAGCCTACGAAAAAGAAAAAGACACATTGTAACTTTACAGGGAGGATATCTGAGAAGTGGGTGTGGCTCACTGATGATGCCTTAAAAGGCAGAAATAGCTATCTGAGTCTCCCAGAGAGCAACACAGAGTTGAAGTTTGTCAGCAGAAAAAAGGCCCAGAAACTTGTGAATGAGATTTCACAGAACCAGGGCTGTAGAACAACTTAGCTTACGTAGGTAAAACCTGGCTAGAACGAATATGCACATAAAAGCCTACGAAAAAGAAAAAGACACATTGTACCTTTACAGGGAGGATATGTGAGAAGTGGGTGTGGCTCACTGATGATGCCTTAAAAGGCAGCAATAGCTATCTGAGTCTCCCAGAGAGCAACACAGAGTTGCAGTTTGTCAGCAGAAGAAAGGCCCAGAATCTTGTGAATGAGATTTCACAGAACCAGGGCTGTAGAACAATTTAGTTTACGTAGGTAAAATCTGGCTAGAAAGAATATGCACATAAAAGCCTACGGAAAAGAAAAGGACATATTGTACCTTTACAGGGAGGATATCTGAGAAGTGGGTGTGGCTCACTGATGATGCCTTAAAAGGCAGAAATAGCTATCTGAGTCTCCCAGAGAGCAACACAGAGTTGCAGTTTGTCAGCAGAAAAAAGGCCCAGAAACTTGTGAATGAGATTTCACAGAACCAGGGCTGTAGAACAACTTAGTTTACGTAGGTAAAACCTGGCTAGAAAGAATATGCACATAAAAGCCTACGAAAAAGAAAAAGACACATTGTACCTTTACAGGGAGGATATCTGAGAAGTGGGTGTGGCTCACTGATGATGCCTTAAAAGGCAGAAATAGCTATCTGAGTCTAACAGAGAGCAACACAGAGTTGCAGTTTGTCAGCAGAAAAAAGGCCCAGAAACTTGTAAATGAGATTTCACAGAACCAGGGCTGTAGAACAACTTAGTTTACGTCGGTAAAACCTGGCTAGAAAGAATATGCACATAAAAGCCTACGAAAAAGAAAAAGACACATTGTAACTTTACAGGGAGGATATCTGAGAAGTGGGTGTGGCTCACTGATGATGCCTTAAAAGGCAGAAATAGCTATCTGAGTCTCCTAGAGAGCAACACAGAGTTGCAGTTTGTCAGCAGAAAAAAGGCCCAGAAACTTGTGAATGAGATTTCACAGAACCAGGGCTGTAGAACAACTTAGCTTACGTAGGTAAAACCTGGCTAGAAAGAATATGCACATAAAAGCCTACGAAAAAGAAAAAGACACATTGTAACTTTACAGGGAGGATATCTGAGAAGTGGGTGTGGCTCACTGATGATGCCTTAAAAGGCAGAAATAGCTATCTGAGTCTCCCAGAGAGCAACACAGAGTTGCAGTTTGTCAGCAGAAAAAAGGCCCAGAAACTTGTGAATGAGATTTGACAGAACCAGGGCTGTAGAACAACTTAGCTTACGTAGGTAAAACCTGGCTAGAACGAATATGCACATAAAAGCCTAAGAAAAAGAAAAAGACACATTGTACCTTTACAGGGAGGATATGTGAGAAGTGGGTGTGGCTCACTGATGATGCCTTAAAAGGCAGAAATAGCTATCTGAGTCTCCCAGAGAGCAACACAGAGTTGCAGTTTGTCAGCAGAAGAAAGGCCCAGAATCTTGTGAATGAGATTTCACAGAACCAGGGCTGTAGAACAATTTAGTTTACGTAGGTAAAATCTGGCTAGAAAGAATATGCACATAAAAGCCTACGAAAAAGAAAAGGACATATTGTACCTTTACAGGGAGGATATCTGAGAAGTGGGTGTGGCTCACTGATGATGCCTTAAAAGGCAGAAATAGCTATCTGAGTCTCCCAGAGAGCAACACAGAGTTGCAGTTTGTCAGCAGAAAAAAGGCCCAGAAACTTGTGAATGAGATTTCACAGAACCAGGGCTGTAGAACAACTTAGCTTACGTAGGTAAAACCTGGCTAGAAAGAATATGCACATAAAAGCCTACGGAAAAGAAAAAGACACATTGTAACTTTACAGGGAGGATATCTGAGAAGTGGGTGTGGCTCACTGATGATGCCTTAAAAGGCAGAACTAGCTATCTGAGTCTCCCAGAGAGCAACACAGAGTTGCAGTTTGTCAGCAGAAAAAAGGCCCAGAGACTTGTGAATGAGATTTCACAGAACCAGGGCTGTAGAACAACTTAGCTTACGTAGGTAAAACCTGGCTAGAAAGAATATGCACATAAAAGCCTACGAAAAAGAAAAAGACACATTGTACCTTTACAGGGAGGATATCTGAGAAGTGGGTGTGGCTCACTGATGATGCCTTAAAAGGCAGAAATAGCTATCTGAGTCTCCCAGAGAGCAACACAGAGTTGCAATTTGTCAGCAGAAAAAAGGCCCAGAAACTTGTGAATGAGATTTCACAGAACCAGGGCTGTAGAACAACTTAGCTTACGTAGGTAAAACCTGGCTAGAAAGAATATGCACATAAAAGCCTACGAAAAAGAAAAAGACACATTGTCCCTTTACAGGGAGGATATCTGAGAAGTGGGTGTGGCTCACTGATGATGCCTTAAAAGGCAGAAATAGCTATCTGAGTCTCCCAGAGAGCAACACAGAGTTGCAGTTTGTCAGCAGAAAAAAGGCCCAGAAACTTGTGAATGAGATTTCACAGAACCAGGGCTGTAGAACAATTTAGCTTACGTAGGTAAAACCTGGCTAGAAAGAATATGCACATAAAAGCCTACGAAAAAGAAAAGGACATATTGTACCTTTACAGGGAGGATATCTGAGAAGTGGGTGTGGCTCACTGATGATGCCTTAAAAGGCAGAAATAGCTATCTGAGTCTCCCAGAGAGCAACACAGAGTTGCAGTTTGTCAGCAGAAAAAAGGCCCAGAAACTTGTGAATGAGATTTCACAGAACCAGGGCTGTAGAACAACTTAGTTTACGTAGGTAAAACCTGGCTAGAAAGAATATGCACATAAAAGCCTACGAAAAAGAAAAAGACACATTGTACCTTTACAGGGAGGATATCTGAGAAGTGGGTGTGGCTCACTGATGATGCCTTAAAAGGCAGAAATAGCTATCTGAGTCTCCCAGAGAGCAACACAGAGTTGCAGTTTGTCAGCAGAAAAAAGGCCCAGAAACTTGTGAATGAGATTTCACAGAACCAGGGCTGTAGAACAACTTAGTTTACGTAGGTAAAACCTGGCTAGAAAGAATATGCACATAAAAGCCTACGAAAAAGAAAAAGACACATTGTAACTTTACAGGGAGGATATCTGAGAAGTGGGTGTGGCTCACTGATGATGCCTTAAAAGGCAGAAATAGCTATCTGAGTCTCCCAGAGAGCAACACAGAGTTGCAGTTTGTCAGCAGAAAAAAGGCCCAGAAACTTGTGAATGAGATTTCACAGAACCAGGGCTGTAGAACAACTTAGTTTACGTAGGTAAAACCTGGCTAGAAAGAATATGCACATAAAAGCCTACGAAAAAGAAAAAGACACATTGTACCTTTACAGGGAGGATATCTGAGAAGTGGGTGTGGCTCACTGATGATGCCTTAAAAGGCAGAAATAGCTATCTGAGTCTCCTAGAGAGCAACACAGAGTTGCAGTTTGTCAGCAGAAAAAAGGCCCAGAAACTTGTGAATGAGATTTCACAGAACCAGGGCTGTAGAACAACTTAGCTTACGTAGGTAAAACCTGGCTAGAAAGAATATGCACATAAAAGCCTACGAAAAAGAAAAAGACACATTGTAACTTTACAGGGAGGATATCTGAGAAGTGGGTGTGGCTCACTGATGATGCCTTAAAAGGCAGAAATAGCTATCTGAGTCTCCCAGAGAGCAACACAGAGTTGAAGTTTGTCAGCAGAAAAAAGGCCCAGAAACTTGTGAATGAGATTTCACAGAACCAGGGCTGTAGAACAACTTAGCTTACGTAGGTAAAACCTGGCTAGAACGAATATGCACATAAAAGCCTACGAAAAAGAAAAAGACACATTGTACCTTTACAGGGAGGATATGTGAGAAGTGGGTGTGGCTCACTGATGATGCCTTAAAAGGCAGCAATAGCTATCTGAGTCTCCCAGAGAGCAACACAGAGTTGCAGTTTGTCAGCAGAAGAAAGGCCCAGAATCTTGTGAATGAGATTTCACAGAACCAGGGCTGTAGAACAATTTAGTTTACGTAGGTAAAATCTGGCTAGAAAGAATATGCACATAAAAGCCTACGGAAAAGAAAAGGACATATTGTACCTTTACAGGGAGGATATCTGAGAAGTGGGTGTGGCTCACTGATGATGCCTTAAAAGGCAGAAATAGCTATCTGAGTCTCCCAGAGAGCAACACAGAGTTGCAGTTTGTCAGCAGAAAAAAGGCCCAGAAACTTGTGAATGAGATTTCACAGAACCAGGGCTGTAGAACAACTTAGTTTACGTAGGTAAAACCTGGCTAGAAAGAATATGCACATAAAAGCCTACGAAAAAGAAAAAGACACATTGTACCTTTACAGGGAGGATATCTGAGAAGTGGGTGTGGCTCACTGATGATGCCTTAAAAGGCAGAAATAGCTATCTGAGTCTCCCAGAGAGCAACACAGAGTTGCAGTTTGTCAGCAGAAAAAAGGCCCAGAAACTTGTAAATGAGATTTCACAGAACCAGGGCTGTAGAACAACTTAGTTTACGTAGGTAAAACCTGGCTAGAAAGAATATGCACATAAAAGCCTACGAAAAAGAAAAAGACACATTGTACCTTTACAGGGAGGATATCTGAGAAGTGGGAGTGGCTCACTGATGATGCCTTAAAAGGCAGCAATAGCTATCTGAGTCTCCCAGAGAGCAACACAGAGTTGCAGTTTGTCAGCAGAAGAAAGGCCCAGAATCTTGTGAATGAGATTTCACAGAACCAGGGCTGTAGAACAATTTAGTTTACGTAGGTAAAATCTGGCTAGAAAGAATATGCACATAAAAGCCTACGGAAAAGAAAAGGACATATTGTACCTTTACAGGGAGGATATCTGAGAAGTGGGTGTGGCTCACTGATGATGCCTTAAAAGGCAGAAATAGCTATCTGAGTCTCCCAGAGAGCAACACAGAGTTGCAGTTTGTCAGCAGAAAAAAGGCCCAGAAACTTGTGAATGAGATTTCACAGAACCAGGGCTGTAGAACAACTTAGTTTACGTAGGTAAAACCTGGCTAGAAAGAATATGCACATAAAAGCCTACGAAAAAGAAAAAGACACATTGTACCTTTACAGGGAGGATATCTGAGAAGTGGGTGTGGCTCACTGATGATGCCTTAAAAGGCAGAAATAGCTATCTGAGTCTAACAGAGAGCAACACAGAGTTGCAGTTTGTCAGCAGAAAAAAGGCCCAGAAACTTGTAAATGAGATTTCACAGAACCAGGGCTGTAGAACAACTTAGTTTACGTCGGTAAAACCTGGCTAGAAAGAATATGCACATAAAAGCCTACGAAAAAGAAAAAGACACATTGTAACTTTACAGGGAGGATATCTGAGAAGTGGGTGTGGCTCACTGATGATGCCTTAAAAGGCAGAAATAGCTATCTGAGTCTCCTAGAGAGCAACACAGAGTTGCAGTTTGTCAGCAGAAAAAAGGCCCAGAAACTTGTGAATGAGATTTCACAGAACCAGGGCTGTAGAACAACTTAGCTTACGTAGGTAAAACCTGGCTAGAAAGAATATGCACATAAAAGCCTACGAAAAAGAAAAAGACACATTGTAACTTTACAGGGAGGATATCTGAGAAGTGGGTGTGGCTCACTGATGATGCCTTAAAAGGCAGAAATAGCTATCTGAGTCTCCCAGAGAGCAACACAGAGTTGCAGTTTGTCAGCAGAAGAAAGGCCCAGAATCTTGTGAATGAGATTTCACAGAACCAGGGCTGTAGAACAATTTAGTTTACGTAGGTAAAATCTGGCTAGAAAGAATATGCACATAAAAGCCTACGAAAAAGAAAAGGACATATTGTACCTTTACAGGGAGGATATCTGAGAAGTGGGTGTGGCTCACTGATGATGCCTTAAAAGGCAGAAATAGCTATCTGAGTCTCCCAGAGAGCAACACAGAGTTGCAGTTTGTCAGCAGAAAAAAGGCCCAGAAACTTGTGAATGAGATTTCACAGAACCAGGGCTGTAGAACAACTTAGCTTACGTCGGTAAAACCTGGCTAGAAAGAATATGCACATAAAAGCCTACGGAAAAGAAAAAGACACATTGTAACTTTACAGGGAGGATATCTGAGAAGTGGGTGTGGCTCACTGATGATGCCTTAAAAGGCAGAACTAGCTATCTGAGTCTCCCAGAGAGCAACACAGAGTTGCAGTTTGTCAGCAGAAAAAAGGCCCAGAGACTTGTGAATGAGATTTCACAGAACCAGGGCTGTAGAACAACTTAGCTTACGTAGGTAAAACCTGGCTAGAAAGAATATGCACATAAAAGCCTACGAAAAAGAAAAAGACACATTGTACCTTTACAGGGAGGATATCTGAGAAGTGGGTGTGGCTCACTGATGATGCCTTAAAAGGCAGAAATAGCTATCTGAGTCTCCCAGAGAGCAACACAGAGTTGCAATTTGTCAGCAGAAAAAAGGCCCAGAAACTTGTGAATGAGATTTCACAGAACCAGGGCTGTAGAACAACTTAGCTTACGTAGGTAAAACCTGGCTAGAAAGAATATGCACATAAAAGCCTACGAAAAAGAAAAGGACATATTGTACCTTTACAGGGAGGATATCTGAGAAGTGGGTGTGGCTCACTGATGATGCCTTAAAAGGCAGAAATAGCTATCTGAGTCTCCCAGAGAGCAACACAGAGTTGCAGTTTGTCAGCAGAAAAAAGGCCCAGAAACTTGTGAATGAGATTTCACAGAACCAGGGCTGTAGAACAACTTAGTTTACGTAGGTAAAACCTGGCTAGAAAGAATATGCACATAAAAGCCTACGAAAAAGAAAAAGACACATTGTACCTTTACAGGGAGGATATCTGAGAAGTGGGTGTGGCTCACTGATGATGCCTTAAAAGGCAGAAATAGCTATCTGAGTCTCCCAGAGAGCAACACAGAGTTGCAGTTTGTCAGCAGAAAAAAGGCCCAGAAACTTGTGAATGAGATTTCACAGAACCAGGGCTGTAGAACAACTTAGTTTACGTAGGTAAAACCTGGCTAGAAAGAATATGCACATAAAAGCCTACGAAAAAGAAAAAGACACATTGTAACTTTACAGGGAGGATATCTGAGAAGTGGGTGTGGCTCACTGATGATGCCTTAAAAGGCAGAAATAGCTATCTGAGTCTCCCAGAGAGCAACACAGAGTTGCAGTTTGTCAGCAGAAAAAAGGCCCAGAAACTTGTGAATGAGATTTCACAGAACCAGGGCTGTAGAACAACTTAGTTTACGTAGGTAAAACCTGGCTAGAAAGAATATGCACATAAAAGCCTACGAAAAAGAAAAAGACACATTGTACCTTTACAGGGAGGATATCTGAGAAGTGGGTGTGGCTCACTGATGATGCCTTAAAAGGCAGAAATAGCTATCTGAGTCTCCTAGAGAGCAACACAGAGTTGCAGTTTGTCAGCAGAAAAAAGGCCCAGAAACTTGTGAATGAGATTTCACAGAACCAGGGCTGTAGAACAACTTAGCTTACGTAGGTAAAACCTGGCTAGAAAGAATATGCACATAAAAGCCTACGAAAAAGAAAAAGACACATTGTAACTTTACAGGGAGGATATCTGAGAAGTGGGTGTGGCTCACTGATGATGCCTTAAAAGGCAGAAATAGCTATCTGAGTCTCCCAGAGAGCAACACAGAGTTGAAGTTTGTCAGCAGAAAAAAGGCCCAGAAACTTGTGAATGAGATTTCACAGAACCAGGGCTGTAGAACAACTTAGCTTACGTAGGTAAAACCTGGCTAGAACGAATATGCACATAAAAGCCTACGAAAAAGAAAAAGACACATTGTACCTTTACAGGGAGGATATGTGAGAAGTGGGTGTGGCTCACTGATGATGCCTTAAAAGGCAGCAATAGCTATCTGAGTCTCCCAGAGAGCAACACAGAGTTGCAGTTTGTCAGCAGAAGAAAGGCCCAGAATCTTGTGAATGAGATTTCACAGAACCAGGGCTGTAGAACAATTTAGTTTACGTAGGTAAAATCTGGCTAGAAAGAATATGCACATAAAAGCCTACGGAAAAGAAAAGGACATATTGTACCTTTACAGGGAGGATATCTGAGAAGTGGGTGTGGCTCACTGATGATGCCTTAAAAGGCAGAAATAGCTATCTGAGTCTCCCAGAGAGCAACACAGAGTTGCAGTTTGTCAGCAGAAAAAAGGCCCAGAAACTTGTGAATGAGATTTCACAGAACCAGGGCTGTAGAACAACTTAGTTTACGTAGGTAAAACCTGGCTAGAAAGAATATGCACATAAAAGCCTACGAAAAAGAAAAAGACACATTGTACCTTTACAGGGAGGATATCTGAGAAGTGGGTGTGGCTCACTGATGATGCCTTAAAAGGCAGAAATAGCTATCTGAGTCTCCCAGAGAGCAACACAGAGTTGCAGTTTGTCAGCAGAAAAAAGGCCCAGAAACTTGTAAATGAGATTTCACAGAACCAGGGCTGTAGAACAACTTAGTTTACGTAGGTAAAACCTGGCTAGAAAGAATATGCACATAAAAGCCTACGAAAAAGAAAAAGACACATTGTACCTTTACAGGGAGGATATCTGAGAAGTGGGAGTGGCTCACTGATGATGCCTTAAAATGCAGAAATAGCTATCTGAGTCTCCCAGAGAGCAACACAGAGTTGCAGTTTGTCAGCAGAAAAAAGGCCCAGAAACTTGTGAATGAGATTTCACAGAACCAGGGCTGTAGAACAACTTAGCTTACGTCGGTAAAACCTGGCTAGAAAGAATATGCACATAAAAGCCTACGAAAAAGAAAAAGACACATTGTAACTTTACAGGGAGGATATCTGAGAAGTGGGTGTGGCTCACTGATGATGCCTTAAAAGGCAGAAATAGCTATCTGAGTCTCCCAGAGAGCAACACAGAGTTGCAGTTTGTCAGCAGAAAAAAGGCCCAGAAACTTGTGAATGAGATTTGACAGAACCAGGGCTGTAGAACAACTTAGCTTACGTAGGTAAAACCTGGCTAGAACGAATATGCACATAAAAGCCTAAGAAAAAGAAAAAGACACATTGTACCTTTACAGGGAGGATATGTGAGAAGTGGGTGTGGCTCACTGATGATGCCTTAAAAGGCAGAAATAGCTATCTGAGTCTCCCAGAGAGCAACACAGAGTTGCAGTTTGTCAGCAGAAGAAAGGCCCAGAATCTTGTGAATGAGATTTCACAGAACCAGGGCTGTAGAACAATTTAGTTTACGTAGGTAAAATCTGGCTAGAAAGAATATGCACATAAAAGCCTACGGAAAAGAAAAAGACACATTGTACCTTTACAGGGAGGATATCTGAGAAGTGGGTGTGGCTCACTGATGATGCCTTAAAAGGCAGAAATAGCTGTCTGAGTCTCCCAGAGAGCAACACAGAGTTGCAATTTGTCAGCAGAAAAAAGGCCCAGAAACTTGTGAATGAGATTTCACAGAACCAGGGCTGTAGAACAACTTAGTTTACGCAGGTAAAACCTGGCTAGAAAGAATATGCACATAAAAGCCTACGAAAAAGAAAAAGACACATTGTACCTTTACAGGGAGGATATCTGAGAAGTGGGTGTGGCTCACTGATGATGCCTTAAAAGGCAGAAATAGCTATCTGAGTCTCCCAGAGAGCAACACAGAGTTGCAGTTTGTCAGCAGAAAAAAGGCCCAGAAACTTGTGAATGAGATTTCACAGAACCAGGGCTGTAGAACAACTTAGTTTACGTAGGTAAAACCTGGCTAGAAAAAATATGCACATAAAAGCCTACGAAAAAGAAAAAGACACATTGTACCTTTACAGGGAGGATATCTGAGAAGTGGGTGTGGCTCACTGATGATGCCTTAAAAGGCAGAAATAGCTATCTGAGTCTCCCAGAGAGCAACACAGAGTTGCAGTTTGTCAGCAGAAAAAAGGCCCAGAAACTTGTAAATGAGATTTCACAGAACCAGGGCTGTAGAACAACTTAGTTTACGTAGGTAAAACCTGGCTAGAAAGAATATGCACATAAAAGCCTACGAAAAAGAAAAAGACACATTGTACCTTTACAGGGAGGATATCTGAGAAGTGGGAGTGGCTCACTGATGATGCCTTAAAATGCAGAAATAGCTATCTGAGTCTCCCAGAGAGCAACACAGAGTTGCAGTTTGTCAGCAGAAAAAAGGCCCAGAAACTTGTGAATGAGATTTCACAGAACCAGGGCTGTAGAACAACTTAGCTTACGTCGGTAAAACCTGGCTAGAAAGAATATGCACATAAAAGCCTACGAAAAAGAAAAAGACACATTGTAACTTTACAGGGAGGATATCTGAGAAGTGGGTGTGGCTCACTGATGATGCCTTAAAAGGCAGAAATAGCTATCTGAGTCTCCCAGAGAGCAACACAGAGTTGCAGTTTGTCAGCAGAAAAAAGGCCCAGAAACTTGTGAATGAGATTTGACAGAACCAGGGCTGTAGAACAACTTAGCTTACGTAGGTAAAACCTGGCTAGAACGAATATGCACATAAAAGCCTAAGAAAAAGAAAAAGACACATTGTACCTTTACAGGGAGGATATGTGAGAAGTGGGTGTGGCTCACTGATGATGCCTTAAAAGGCAGAAATAGCTATCTGAGTCTCCCAGAGAGCAACACAGAGTTGCAGTTTGTCAGCAGAAGAAAGGCCCAGAATCTTGTGAATGAGATTTCACAGAACCAGGGCTGTAGAACAATTTAGTTTACGTAGGTAAAATCTGGCTAGAAAGAATATGCACATAAAAGCCTACGAAAAAGAAAAGGACATATTGTACCTTTACAGGGAGGATATCTGAGAAGTGGGTGTGGCTCACTGATGATGCCTTAAAAGGCAGAAATAGCTATCTGAGTCTCCCAGAGAGCAACACAGAGTTGCAGTTTGTCAGCAGAAAAAAGGCCCAGAAACTTGTGAATGAGATTTCACAGAACCAGGGCTGTAGAACAACTTAGCTTACGTAGGTAAAACCTGGCTAGAAAGAATATGCACATAAAAGCCTACGGAAAAGAAAAAGACACATTGTACCTTTACAGGGAGGATATCTGAGAAGTGGGTGTGGCTCACTGATGATGCCTTAAAAGGCAGAAATAGCTATCTGAGTCTCCCAGAGAGCAACACAGAGTTGCAGTTTGTCAGCAGAAAAAAGGCCCAGAAACTTGTGAATGAGATTTCACAGAACCAGGGCTGTAGAACAACTTAGTTTACGTAGGTAAAACCTGGCTAGAAAAAATATGCACATAAAAGCCTACGAAAAAGAAAAAGACACATTGTACCTTTACAGGGAGGATATCTGAGAAGTGGGTGTGGCTCACTGATGATGCCTTAAAAGGCAGAAATAGCTATCTGAGTCTCCCAGAGAGCAACACAGAGTTGCAGTTTGTCAGCAGAAAAAAGGCCCAGAAACTTGTAAATGAGATTTCACAGAACCAGGGCTGTAGAACAACTTAGTTTACGTAGGTAAAACCTGGCTAGAAAGAATATGCACATAAAAGCCTACGAAAAAGAAAAAGACACATTGTACCTTTACAGGGAGGATATCTGAGAAGTGGGAGTGGCTCACTGATGATGCCTTAAAATGCAGAAATAGCTATCTGAGTCTCCCAGAGAGCAACACAGAGTTGCAGTTTGTCAGCAGAAAAAAGGCCCAGAAACTTGTGAATGAGATTTCACAGAACCAGGGCTGTAGAACAACTTAGCTTACGTCGGTAAAACCTGGCTAGAAAGAATATGCACATAAAAGCCTACGAAAAAGAAAAAGACACATTGTAACTTTACAGGGAGGATATCTGAGAAGTGGGTGTGGCTCACTGATGATGCCTTAAAAGGCAGAAATAGCTATCTGAGTCTCCCAGAGAGCAACACAGAGTTGCAGTTTGTCAGCAGAAAAAAGGCCCAGAAACTTGTGAATGAGATTTCACAGAACCAGGGCTGTAGAACAACTTAGCTTACGTAGGTAAAACCTGGCTAGAACGAATATGCACATAAAAGCCTAAGAAAAAGAAAAAGACACATTGTACCTTTACAGGGAGGATATGTGAGAAGTGGGTGTGGCTCACTGATGATGCCTTAAAAGGCAGAAATAGCTATCTGAGTCTCCCAGAGAGCAACACAGAGTTGCAGTTTGTCAGCAGAAGAAAGGCCCAGAATCTTGTGAATGAGATTTCACAGAACCAGGGCTGTAGAACAATTTAGTTTACGTAGGTAAAATCTGGCTAGAAAGAATATGCACATAAAAGCCTACGAAAAAGAAAAGGACATATTGTACCTTTACAGGGAGGATATCTGAGAAGTGGGTGTGGCTCACTGATGATGCCTTAAAAGGCAGAAATAGCTATCTGAGTCTCCCAGAGAGCAACACAGAGTTGCAGTTTGTCAGCAGAAAAAAGGCCCAGAAACTTGTGAATGAGATTTCACAGAACCAGGGCTGTAGAACAACTTAGCTTACGTAGGTAAAACCTGGCTAGAAAGAATATGCACATAAAAGCCTACGGAAAAGAAAAAGACACATTGTACCTTTACAGGGAGGATATCTGAGAAGTGGGTGTGGCTCACTGATGATGCCTTAAAAGGCAGAAATAGCTGTCTGAGTCTCCCAGAGAGCAACACAGAGTTGCAATTTGTCAGCAGAAAAAAGGCCCAGAAACTTGTGAATGAGATTTCACAGAACCAGGGCTGTAGAACAACTTAGTTTACGCAGGTAAAACCTGGCTAGAAAGAATATGCACATAAAAGCCTACGAAAAAGAAAAAGACACATTGTACCTTTACAGGGAGGATATCTGAGAAGTGGGTGTGGCTCACTGATGATGCCTTAAAAGGCAGAAATAGCTATCTGAGTCTCCCAGAGAGCAACACAGAGTTGCAGTTTGTCAGCAGAAAAAAGGCCCAGAAACTTGTGAATGAGATTTCACAGAACCAGGGCTGTAGAACAACTTAGTTTACGTAGGTAAAACCTGGCTAGAAAAAATATGCACATAAAAGCCTACGAAAAAGAAAAAGACACATTGTACCTTTACAGGGAGGATATCTGAGAAGTGGGTGTGGCTCACTGATGATGCCTTAAAAGGCAGAAATAGCTATCTGAGTCTCCCAGAGAGCAACACAGAGTTGCAGTTTGTCAGCAGAAAAAAGGCCCAGAAACTTGTGAATGAGATTTCACAGAACCAGGGCTGTAGAACAACTTAGCTTTTTTTTTTTTTTTTTTTTTAATTTGATTTATATGCCGCCCTTCTCCGGAGACTCAGGGCGGCTTACAATGCTTTAAGCAATAGCCTTCATTCTTTTGTATATTTTATACAAAGTCAGCTTATTGCCCCCACAAACTGGGTCCTCATTTCACCTACCTTAGAAAGGATGGAAGGCTGAGTCAACCTTGAGCCTTGGAGAGATTCGAACCAGCAGAAATTGCAGGCAGCTGTGTTAATAACAGGGTGCACTAAACCCTTGTACTATCAAGGCTCTTACGTAGGTAAAACCTGGCTAGAAAGAATATGCACATAAAAGCCTACGAAAAAGAAAAAGACACATTGTACCTTTACAGGGAGGATATCTGAGAAGTGGGTGTGGCTCACTGATGATGCCTTAAAAGGCAGAAATAGCTATCTGAGTCTCCCAGAGAGCAACACAGAGTTGCAGTTTGTCAGCAGAAAAAAGGCCCAGAAACTTGTGAATGAGATTTCACAGAACCAGGGCTGTAGAACAACTTAGCTTACGTAGGTAAAACCTGGCTAGAAAGAATATGCACATAAAAGCCTACGAAAAAGAAAAAGACACATTGTACCTTTACAGGGAGGATATCTGAGAAGTGGGTGTGGCTCACTGATGATGCCTTAAAAGGCAGAAATAGCTATCTGAGTCTCCCAGAGAGCAACACAGAGTTGCAGTTTGTCAGCAGAAAAAAGGCCCAGAAACTTGTGAATGAGATTTCACAGAACCAGGGCTGTAGAACAACTTAGCTTACGTAGGTAAAACCTGGCTAGAAAGAATATGCACATAAAAGCCTACGGAAAAGAAAAAGACACATTGTACCTTTACAGGGAGGATATCTGAGAAGTGGGTGTGGCTCACTGATGATGCCTTAAAAGGCAGAAATAGCTGTCTGAGTCTCCCAGAGAGCAACACAGAGTTGCAATTTGTCAGCAGAAAAAAGGCCCAGAAACTTGTGAATGAGATTTCACAGAACCAGGGCTGTAGAACAACTTAGTTTACGCAGGTAAAACCTGGCTAGAAAGAATATGCACATAAAAGCCTACGAAAAAGAAAAAGACACATTGTACCTTTACAGGGAGGATATCTGAGAAGTGGGTGTGGCTCACTGATGATGCCTTAAAAGGCAGAAATAGCTATCTGAGTCTCCCAGAGAGCAACACAGAGTTGCAGTTTGTCAGCAGAAAAAAGGCCCAGAAACTTGTGAATGAGATTTCACAGAACCAGGGCTGTAGAACAACTTAGTTTACGTAGGTAAAACCTGGCTAGAAAAAATATGCACATAAAAGCCTACGAAAAAGAAAAAGACACATTGTACCTTTACAGGGAGGATATCTGAGAAGTGGGTGTGGCTCACTGATGATGCCTTAAAAGGCAGAAATAGCTATCTGAGTCTCCCAGAGAGCAACACAGAGTTGCAGTTTGTCAGCAGAAAAAAGGCCCAGAAACTTGTGAATGAGATTTCACAGAACCAGGGCTGTAGAACAACTTAGCTTTTTTTTTTTTTTTTTTTTAATTTGATTTATATGCCGCCCTTCTCCGGAGACTCAGGGCGGCTTACAATGCTTTAAGCAATAGCCTTCATTCTTTTGTATATTTTATACAAAGTCAGCTTATTGCCCCCACAAACTGGGTCCTCATTTCACCTACCTTAGAAAGGATGGAAGGCTGAGTCAACCTTGAGCCTTGGAGAGATTCGAACCAGCAGAAATTGCAGGCAGCTGTGTTAATAACAGGGTGCACTAAACCCTTGTACTATCAAGGCTCTTACGTAGGTAAAACCTGGCTAGAAAGAATATGCACATAAAAGCCTACGAAAAAGAAAAAGACACATTGTACCTTTACAGGGAGGATATCTGAGAAGTGGGTGTGGCTCACTGATGATGCCTTAAAAGGCAGAAATAGCTATCTGAGTCTCCCAGAGAGCAACACAGAGTTGCAGTTTGTCAGCAGAAAAAAGGCCCAGAAACTTGTGAATGAGATTTCACAGAACCAGGGCTGTAGAACAACTTAGCTTACGTAGGTAAAACCTGGCTAGAAAGAATATGCACATAAAAGCCTACGAAAAAGAAAAAGACACATTGTACCTTTACAGGGAGGATATCTGAGAAGTGGGTGTGGCTCACTGATGATGCCTTAAAAGGCAGAAATAGCTATCTGAGTCTCCCAGAGAGCAACACAGAGTTGCAGTTTGTCAGCAGAAAAAAGGCCCAGAAACTTGTGAATGAGATTTCACAGAACCAGGGCTGTAGAACAACTTAGCTTACGTAGGTAAAACCTGGCTAGAAAGAATATGCACATAAAAGCCTACGAAAAAGAAAAAGACACATTGTACCTTTACAGGGAGGATATCTGAGAAGTGGGTGTGGCTCACTGATGATGCCTTAAAAGGCAGAAATAGCTATCTGAGTCTCCCAGAGAGCAACACAGAGTTGCAATTTGTCAGCAGAAAAAAGGCCCAGAAACTTGTGAATGAGATTTCACAGAACCAGGGCTGTAGAACAATTTAGTTTATGTAGGTAAAACCTGGCTAGAAAGAATATGCACATAAAAGCCTACAAAAAAGAAAAGGACATATTGTACCTTTACAGGGAGGATATCTGAGAAGTGGGTGTGGCTCACTGATGATGCCTTAAAAGGCAGAAATAGCTATCTGAGTCTCCCAGAGAGCAACACAGAGTTGCAGTTTGTCAGCAGAAAAAAGGCCCAGAAACTTGTGAATGAGATTTCACAGAACCAGGGCTGTAGAACAACTTAGTTTACGTAGGTAAAACCTGGCTAGAAAGAATATGCACATAAAAGCCTACGAAAAAGAAAAAGACACATTGTACCTTTACAGGGAGGATATCTGAAAAGTGGGTGTGGCTCACTGATGATGCCTTAAAAGGCAGAAATAGCTATCTGAGTCTCCCAGAGAGCAACACAGAGTTGCAGTTTGTCAGCAGAAAAAAGGCCCAGAAACTTGTGAATGAGATTTCACAGAACCAGGGCTGTAGAACAACTTAGCTTATGTAGGTAAAACCTGGCTAGAACGAATATGCACATAAAAGCCTACGAAAAAGAAAAAGACACATTGTACCTTTACAGGGAGGATATCTGAGAAGTGGGTGTGGCTCACTGATGATGCCTTAAAAGGCAGAAATAGCTATCTGAGTCTCCCAGAGAGCAACACAGAGTTGCAGTTTGTCAGCAGAAAAAAGGCCCAGAAACTTGTGAATGAGATTTCACAGAACCAGGGCTGTAGAACAACTTAGCTTACGTAGGTAAAACCTGGCTAGAAAGAATATGCACATAAAAGCCTACGGAAAAGAAAAAGACACATTGTACCTTTACAGGGAGGATATCTGAGAAGTGGCTGTGGCTCACTGATGATGCCTTAAAAGGCAGAAATAGCTATCTGAGTCTCCCAGAGAGCAACGCAGAGTTGCAGTTTGTCAGCAGAAAAAAGGCCCAGAAACTTGTGAATGAGATTTCACAGAACCAGGGCTGTAGAACAACTTAGTTTACGTAGGTAAAACCTGGCTAGAAAGAATATGCACATAAAAGCCTACGAAAAAGAAAAAGACACATTGTACCTTTACAGGGAGGATATCTGAAAAGTGGGTGTGGCTCACTGATGATGCCTTAAAAGGCAGAAATAGCTATCTGAGTCTCCCAGAGAGCAACACAGAGTTGCAGTTTGTCAGCAGAAAAAAGGCCCAGAAACTTGTGAATGAGATTTCACAGAACCAGGGCTGTAGAACAACTTAGCTTACGTAGGTAAAACCTGGCTAGAACGAATATGCACATAAAAGCCTACGAAAAAGAAAAAGACACATTGTACCTTTACAGGGAGGATATCTGAGAAGTGGGTGTGGCTCACTGATGATGCCTTAAAAGGCAGAAATAGCTATCTGAGTCTCCCAGAGAGCAACACAGAGTTGCAGTTTGTCAGCAGAAAAAAGGCCCAGAAACTTGTGAATGAGATTTCACAGAACCAGGGCTGTAGAACAACTTAGCTTACGTACGTAAAACCTGGCTAGAAAGAATATGCACATAAAAGCCTACAAAAAAGAAAAAGACACATTGTACCTTTACAGGGAGGATATCTGAGAAGTGGGTGTGGCTCACTGATGATGCCTTAAAAGGCAGAAATAGCTATCTGAGTCTCCCAGAGAGCAACACAGAGTTGCAGTTTGTCAGCAGAAAAAAGGCCCAGAAACTTGTGAATGAGATTTCACAGAACCAGGGCTGTAGAACAACTTAGCTTACGTAGGTAAAACCTGGCTAGAAAGAATATGCACATAAAAGCCTACAAAAAAGAAAAAGACACATTGTACCTTTACAGGGAGGATATCTGAAAAGTGGGTGTGGCTCACTGATGATGCCTTAAAAGGCAGAAATAGCTATCTGAGTCTCCCAGAGAGCAACACAGAGTTGCAGTTTGTCAGCAGAAAAAAGGCCCAGAAACTTGTGAATGAGATTTCACAGAACCAGGGCTGTAGAACAACTTAGCTTACGTAGGTAAAACCTGGCTAGAAAGAATATGCACATAAAAGCCTACGGAAAAGAAAAAGACACATTGTACCTTTACAGGGAGGATATCTGAGAAGTGGGTGTGGCTCACTGATGATGCCTTAAAAGGCAGAAATAGCTATCTGAGTCTCCCAGAGAGCAACACAGAGTTGCAGTTTGTCAGCAGAAAAAAGGCCCAGAAACTTGTGAATGAGATTTCACAGAACCAGGGCTGTAGAACAACTTAGCTTACGTACGTAAAACCTGGCTAGAAAGAATATGCACATAAAAGCCTACAAAAAAGAAAAAGACACATTGTACCTTTACAGGGAGGATATCTGAGAAGTGGGTGTGGCTCACTGATGATGCCTTAAAAGGCAGAAATAGCTATCTGAGTCTCCCAGAGAGCAACACAGAGTTGCAGTTTGTCAGCAGAAAAAAGGCCCAGAAACTTGTGAATGAGATTTCACAGAACCAGGGCTGTAGAACAACTTAGCTTACGTAGGTAAAACCTGGCTAGAAAGAATATGCACATAAAAGCCTACAAAAAAGAAAAAGACACATTGTACCTTTACAGGGAGGATATCTGAGAAGTGGGTGTGGCTCACTGATGATGCCTTAAAAGGCAGCAATAGCTATCTGAGTCTCCCAGAGAGCAACACAGAGTTGCAGTTTGTCAGCAGAAAAAAGGCCCAGAAACTTGTGAATGAGATTTCACAGAACCAGGGCTGTAGAACAACTTAGCTTATGTAGGTAAAACCTGGCTAGAACGAATATGCACATAAAAGCCTACGAAAAAGAAAAAGACACATTGTACCTTTACAGGGAGGATATCTGAGAAGTGGGTGTGGCTCACTGATGATGCCTTAAAAGGCAGAAATAGCTATCTGAGTCTCCCAGAGAGCAACACAGAGTTGCAGTTTGTCAGCAGAAAAAAGGCCCAGAAACTTGTGAATGAGATTTCACAGAACCAGGGCTGTAGAACAACTTAGCTTACGTAGGTAAAACCTGGCTAGAAAGAATATGCACATAAAAGCCTACAAAAAAGAAAAAGACACATTGTACCTTTACAGGGAGGATATCTGAGAAGTGGGTGTGGCTCACTGATGATGCCTTAAAAGGCAGAAATAGCTATCTGAGTCTCCCAGAGAGCAACACAGAGTTGCAGTTTGTCAGCAGAAAAAAGGCCCAAAAACTTGTGAATGAGATTTCACAGAACCAGGGCTGTAGAACAACTTAGCTTACGTAGGTAATACCTGGCTAGAAAGAATATGCACATAAAAGCCTACGAAAAAGAAAAAGACACATTGTACCTTTACAGGGAGGATATGTGAGAAGTGGGTGTGGCTCACTGATGATGCCTTAAAAGGCAGCAATAGCTATCTGAGTCTCCCAGAGAGCAACACAGAGTTGCAGTTTGTCAGCAGAACAAAGGCCCAGAAACTTGTGAATGAGATTTCACAGAACCAGGGCTGTAGAACAACTTAGTTTACGTAGGTAAAACCTGGCTAGAAAGAATATGCACATAAAAGCCTACGAAAAAGAAAAAGACACATTGTACCTTTACAGGGAGGATATCTGAAAAGTGGGTGTGGCTCACTAATGATGCCTTAAAAGGCAGAAATAGCTATCTGAGTCTCCCAGAGAGCAACACAGAGTTGCAGTTTGTCAGCAGAAAAAAGGCCCAGAAACTTGTGAATGAGATTTCACAGAACCAGGGCTGTAGAACAACTTAGTTTACGTAGGTAAAACCTGGCTAGAAAGAATATGCACATAAAAGCCTACGAAAAAGAAAAAGACACATTGTACCTTTACAGGGAGGATATCTGAGAAGTGGGTGTGGCTCACTGATGATGCCTTAAAAGGCAGAAATAGCTATCTGAGTCTCCCAGAGAGCAACACAGAGTTGCAGTTTGTCAGCAGAAAAAAGGCCCAGAAACTTGTGAATGAGATTTCACAGAACCAGGGCTGTAGAACAACTTAGTTTACGTAGGTCAAACCTGTTTGGAAAGAATATGCACATAAAAGCCTACGAAAAAGAAAAAGACACATTGTACCTTTACAGGGAGGATATCTGAGAAGTGGGTGTGGATCACTGATGATGCCTTAAAAGGCAGAAATAGCTATCCGAGTCTCCCAGAGAGCAACACAGAGTTGCAGTTTGTCAGCAGAAAAAAGGCCCAGAAACTTGTGAATGAGATTTCAAAGAACCAGGGTTGTAGAACAACTTAGCTTACGTAGGTAAAACCTGGCTAGAAAGGATATGCACATAAAAGCCTACGAAAAAGAAAAAGACACATTGTACCTTTACAGGGAGGATATCTGAGAAGTGGGTGTGGCTCACTGATGATGCCTTAAAAGGCAGAAATAGCTATCTGAGTCTCCCAGAGAGCAACACAGAGTTGCAGTTTGTCAGCAGAAAAAAGGCCCAGAAACTTGTGAATGAGATTTCACAGAACCAGGGCTGTAGAACAACTTAGTTTACGTAGGTAAAACCTGGCTAGAAAGAATATGCACATAAAAGCCTACGAAAAAGAAAAAGACACATTGTACCTTTACAGGGAGGATATCTGAGAAGTGGGTGTGGCTCACTGATGATGCCTTAAAAGGCAGAAATAGCTATCTGAGTCTCCCAGAGAGCAACACAGAGTTGCAGTTTGTCAGCAGAAAAAAGGCCCAGAAACTTGTGAATGAGATTTCACAGAACCAGGGCTGTAGAACAACTTAGTTTACGTAGGTCAAACCTGTTTGGAAAGAATATGCACATAAAAGCCTACGAAAAAGAAAAAGACACATTGTACCTTTACAGGGAGGATATCTGAGAAGTGGGTGTGGATCACTGATGATGCCTTAAAAGGCAGAAATAGCTATCCGAGTCTCCCAGAGAGCAACACAGAGTTGCAGTTTGTCAGCAGAAAAAAGGCCCAGAAACTTGTGAATGAGATTTCAAAGAACCAGGGTTGTAGAACAACTTAGCTTACGTAGGTAAAACCTGGCTAGAAAGGATATGCACATAAAAGCCTACGAAAAAGAAAAAGACACATTGTACCTTTACAGGGAGGATATCTGAGAAGTGGGTGTGGCTCACTGATGATGCCTTAAAAGGCAGAAATAGCTATCTGAGTCTCCCAGAGAGCAACACAGAGTTGCAGTTTGTCAGCAGAAAAAAGGCCCAGAAACTTGTGAATGAGATTTCACAGAACCAGGGCTGTAGAACAACTTAGCTTATGTAGGTAAAACCTGGCTAGAACGAATATGCACATAAAAGCCTACGAAAAAGAAAAAGACACATTGTACCTTTACAGGGAGGATATCTGAGAAGTGGGTGTGGCTCACTGATGATGCCTTAAAAGGCAGAAATAGCTATCTGAGTCTCCCAGAGAGCAACACAGAGTTGCAGTTTGTCAGCAGAAAAAAGGCCCAGAAACTTGTGAATGAGATTTCACAGAACCAGGGCTGTAGAACAACTTAGCTTACGTAGGTAAAACCTGGCTAGAAAGAATATGCACATAAAAGCCTACAAAAAAGAAAAAGACACATTGTACCTTTACAGGGAGGATATCTGAGAAGTGGGTGTGGCTCACTGATGATGCCTTAAAAGGCAGAAATAGCTATCTGAGTCTCCCAGAGAGCAACACAGAGTTGCAGTTTGTCAGCAGAAAAAAGGCCCAGAAACTTGTGAATGAGATTTCACAGAACCAGGGCTGTAGAACAACTTAGCTTACGTAGGTAAAACCTGGCTAGAAAGAATATGCACATAAAAGCCTACGGAAAAGAAAAAGACACATTGTACCTTTACAGGGAGGATATCTGAGAAGTGGGTGTGGCTCACTGATGATGCCTTAAAAGGCAGAAATAGCTATCTGAGTCTCCCAGAGAGCAACGCAGAGTTGCAGTTTGTCAGCAGAAAAAAGGCCCAGAAACTTGTGAATGAGATTTCACATAACCAGGGCTGTAGAACAACTTAGTTTACGTAGGTAAAACCTGGCTAGAAAGAATATGCACATAAAAGCCTACGAAAAACAAAAAGACACATTGTACCTTTACAGGGAGGATATCTGAAAAGTGGGTGTGGCTCACTGATGATGCCTTAAAAGGCAGAAATAGCTATCTGAGTCTCCCAGAGAGCAACAGAGAGTTGCAGTTTGTCAGCAGAAAAAAGGCCCAGAAACTTGTGAATGAGATTTCACAGAACCAGGGCTGTAGAACAACTTAGTTTACGTAGGTAAAACCTGGCTAGAAAGAATATGCACATAAAAGCCTACGAAAAAGAAAAAGACACATTGTACCTTTACAGGGAGGATATCTGAGAAGTGGGTGTGGCTCACTGATGATGCCTTAAAAGGCAGAAATAGCTATCTGAGTCTCCCAGAGAGCAACACAGAGTTGCAGTTTGTCAGCAGAAAAAAGGCCCAGAAACTTGTGAATGAGATTTCACAGAACCAGGGCTGTAGAACAACTTAGCTTACGTAGGTAAAACCTGGCTAGAAAGAATATGCACATAAAAGCCTACAAAAAAGAAAAAGACACATTGTACCTTTACAGGGAGGATATCTGAGAAGTGGGTGTGGCTCACTGATGATGCCTTAAAAGGCAGAAATAGCTATCTGAGTCTCCCAGAGAGCAACACAGAGTTGCAGTTTGTCAGCAGAAAAAAGGCCCAGAAACTTGTGAATGAGATTTCACAGAACCAGGGCTGTAGAACAACTTAGCTTACGTAGGTAAAACCTGGCTAGAAAGAATATGCACATAAAAGCCTACGGAAAAGAAAAAGACACATTGTACCTTTACAGGGAGGATATCTGAGAAGTGGGTGTGGCTCACTGATGATGCCTTAAAAGGCAGAAATGGCTATCTGAGTCTCCCAGAGAGCAACGCAGAGTTGCAGTTTGTCAGCAGAAAAAAGGCCCAGAAACTTGTGAATGAGATTTCACAGAACCAGGGCTGTAGAACAACTTAGTTTACGTAGGTAAAACCTGGCTAGAAAGAATATGCACATAAAAGCCTACGAAAAAGAAAAAGACACATTGTACCTTTACAGGGAGGATATCTGAAAAGTGGGTGTGGCTCACTGATGATGCCTTAAAAGGCAGAAATAGCTATCTGAGTCTCCCAGAGAGCAACACAGAGTTGCAGTTTGTCAGCAGAAAAAAGGCCCAGAAACTTGTGAATGAGATTTCACAGAACCAGGGCTGTAGAACAACTTAGCTTACGTAGGTAAAACCTGGCTAGAACGAATATGCACATAAAAGCCTACGAAAAAGAAAAAGACACATTGTACCTTTACAGGGAGGATATCTGAGAAGTGGGTGTGGCTCACTGATGATGCCTTAAAAGGCAGAAATAGCTATCTGAGTCTCCCAGAGAGCAACACAGAGTTGCAGTTTGTCAGCAGAAAAAAGGCCCAGAAACTTGTGAATGAGATTTCACAGAACCAGGGCTGTAGAACAACTTAGCTTACGTACGTAAAACCTGGCTAGAAAGAATATGCACATAAAAGCCTACAAAAAAGAAAAAGACACATTGTACCTTTACAGGGAGGATATCTGAGAAGTGGGTGTGGCTCACTGATGATGCCTTAAAAGGCAGAAATAGCTATCTGAGTCTCCCAGAGAGCAACACAGAGTTGCAGTTTGTCAGCAGAAAAAAGGCCCAGAAACTTGTGAATGAGATTTCACAGAACCAGGGCTGTAGAACAACTTAGCTTACGTAGGTAAAACCTGGCTAGAACGAATATGCACATAAAAGCCTACGAAAAAGAAAAAGACACATTGTACCTTTACAGGGAGGATATCTGAGAAGTGGGTGTGGCTCACTGATGATGCCTTAAAAGGCAGAAATAGCTATCTGAGTCTCCCAGAGAGCAACACAGAGTTGCAGTTTGTCAGCAGAAAAAAGGCCCAGAAAC
Organism: Pituophis catenifer annectens; assembly: GCF_029215685.1. Classification (NCBI taxonomy): domain Eukaryota; kingdom Metazoa; phylum Chordata; class Lepidosauria; order Squamata; family Colubridae; genus Pituophis; species Pituophis catenifer. The sequence continues at coordinate 55,974 of NW_027256929.1, read as the reverse complement.
TTGTGAATGAGATTTCACAGAACCAGGGCTGTAGAACAACTTAGCTTACGTAGGTAAAACCTGGCTAGAAAGAATATGCACATAAAAGCCTACAAAAAAGAAAGACACATTGTACCTTTACAGGGAGGATATCTGAGAAGTGGGTGTGGCTCACTGATGATGCCTTAAAAGGCAGAAATTGCTATCTGAGTCTCCCAGAGAGCAACGCAGAGTTGCAGTTTGTCAGCAGAAAAAAGGCCCAGAAACTTGTGAATGAGATTTCACAGAACCAGGGCTGTAGAACAACTTAGTTTACGTAGGTAAAACCTGGCTAGAAAGAATATGCACATAAAAGCCTACGAAAAAGAAAAAGACACATTGTACCTTTACAGGGAGGATATCTGAGAAGTGGGTGTGGCTCACTGATGATGCCTTAAAAGGCAGAAATAGCTATCTGAGTCTCCCAGAGAGCAACACAGAGTTGCAGTTTGTCAGCAGAAAAAAGGCCCAGAAACTTGTGAATGAGATTTCACAGAACCAGGGCTGTAGAACAACTTAGTTTACGTAGGTCAAACCTGTTTGGAAAGAATATGCACATAAAAGCCTACGAAAAAGAAAAAGACACATTGTACCTTTACAGGGAGGATATCTGAGAAGTGGGTGTGGCTCACTGATGATGCCTTAAAAGGCAGAAATAGCTATCTGAGTCTCCCAGAGAGCAACACAGAGTTGCAGTTTGTCAGCAGAAAAAAGGCCCAGAAACTTGTGAATGAGATTTCACAGAACCAGGGCTGTAGAACAACTTAGCTTACGTAGGTAAAACCTGGCTAGAACGAATATGCACATAAAAGCCTACGAAAAAGAAAAAGACACATTGTACCTTTACAGGGAGGATATCTGAGAAGTGGGTGTGGCTCACTGATGATGCCTTAAAAGGCAGAAATAGCTATCTGAGTCTCCCAGAGAGCAACACAGAGTTGCAGTTTGTCAGCAGAAAAAAGGCCCAGAAACTTGTGAATGAGATTTCACAGAACCAGGGCTGTAGAACAACTTAGCTTACGTAGGTAAAACCTGGCTAGAAAGAATATGCACATAAAAGCCTACAAAAAAGAAAGACACATTGTACCTTTACAGGGAGGATATCTGAGAAGTGGGTGTGGCTCACTGATGATGCCTTAAAAGGCAGAAATAGCTATCTGAGTCTCCCAGAGAGCAACGCAGAGTTGCAGTTTGTCAGCAGAAAAAAGGCCCAGAAACTTGTGAATGAGATTTCACAGAACCAGGGCTGTAGAACAACTTAGTTTACGTAGGTAAAACCTGGCTAGAAAGAATATGCACATAAAAGCCTACGAAAAAGAAAAAGACACATTGTACCTTTACAGGGAGGATATCTGAGAAGTGGGTGTGGCTCACTGATGATGCCTTAAAAGGCAGAAATAGCTATCTGAGTCTCCCAGAGAGCAACACAGAGTTGCAGTTTGTCAGCAGAAAAAAGGCCCAGAAACTTGTGAATGAGATTTCACAGAACCAGGGCTGTAGAACAACTTAGTTTACGTAGGTCAAACCTGTTTGGAAAGAATATGCACATAAAAGCCTACGAAAAAGAAAAAGACACATTGTACCTTTACAGGGAGGATATCTGAGAAGTGGGTGTGGCTCACTGATGATGCCTTAAAAGGCAGAAATAGCTATCTGAGTCTCCCAGAGAGCAACACAGAGTTGCAGTTTGTCAGCAGAAAAAAGGCCCAGAAACTTGTGAATGAGATTTCACAGAACCAGGGCTGTAGAACAACTTAGCTTACGTAGGTAAAACCTGGCTAGAAAGAATATGCACATAAAAGCCTACAAAAAAGAAAAAGACACATTGTACCTTTACAGGGAGGATATCTGAGAAGTGGGTGTGGCTCACTGATGATGCCTTAAAAGGCAGAAATAGCTATCTGAGTCTCCCAGAGAGCAACACAGAGTTGCAGTTTGTCAGCAGAAAAAAGGCCCAAAAACTTGTGAATGAGATTTCACAGAACCAGGGCTGTAGAACAACTTAGCTTACGTAGGTAAAACCTGGCTAGAAAGAATATGCACATAAAAGCCTACAAAAAAGAAAGACACATTGTACCTTTACAGGGAGGATATCTGAGAAGTGGGTGTGGCTCACTGATGATGCCTTAAAAGGCAGAAATAGCTATCTGAGTCTCCCAGAGAGCAACGCAGAGTTGCAGTTTGTCAGCAGAAAAAAGGCCCAGAAACTTGTGAATGAGATTTCACAGAACCAGGGCTGTAGAACAACTTAGTTTACGTAGATAAAACCTGGCTAGAAAGAATATGCACATAAAAGCCTACGAAAAAGAAAAAGACACATTGTACCTTTACAGGGAGGATATCTGAGAAGTGGGTGTGGCTCACTGATGATGCCTTAAAAGGCAGAAATAGCTATCTGAGTCTCCCAGAGAGCAACACAGAGTTGCAGTTTGTCAGCAGAAAAAAGGCCCAGAAACTTGTGAATGAGATTTCACAGAACCAGGGCTGTAGAACAACTTAGTTTACGTAGGTCAAACCTGTTTGGAAAGAATATGCACATAAAAGCCTACGAAAAAGAAAAAGACACATTGTACCTTTACAGGGAGGATATCTGAGAAGTGGGTGTGGATCACTGATGATGCCTTAAAAGGCAGAAATAGCTATCCGAGTCTCCCAGAGAGCAACACAGAGTTGCAGTTTGTCAGCAGAAAAAAGGCCCAGAAACTTGTGAATGAGATTTCAAAGAACCAGGGTTGTAGAACAACTTAGCTTACGTAGGTAAAACCTGGCTAGAAAGGATATGCACATAAAAGCCTACGAAAAAGAAAAAGACACATTGTACCTTTACAGGGAGGATATCTGAGAAGTGGGTGTGGCTCACTGATGATGCCTTAAAAGGCAGAAATAGCTATCTGAGTCTCCCAGAGAGCAACACAGAGTTGCAGTTTGTCAGCAGAAAAAAGGCCCAGAAACTTGTGAATGAGATTTCACAGAACCAGGGCTGTAGAACAACTTAGCTTATGTAGGTAAAACCTGGCTAGAACGAATATGCACATAAAAGCCTACGAAAAAGAAAAAGACACATTGTACCTTTACAGGGAGGATATCTGAGAAGTGGGTGTGGCTCACTGATGATGCCTTAAAAGGCAGAAATAGCTATCTGAGTCTCCCAGAGAGCAACACAGAGTTGCAGTTTGTCAGCAGAAAAAAGGCCCAGAAACTTGTGAATGAGATTTCACAGAACCAGGGCTGTAGAACAACTTAGCTTACGTAGGTAATACCTGGCTAGAAAGAATATGCACATAAAAGCCTACGAAAAAGAAAAAGACACATTGTACCTTTACAGGGAGGATATCTGAGAAGTGGGTGTGGCTCACTGATGATGCCTTAAAAGGCAGAAATAGCTATCTGAGTCTCCCAGAGAGCAACACAGAGTTGCAGTTTGTCAGCAGAAAAAAGGCCCAGAAACTTGTGAATGAGATTTCACAGAACCAGGGCTGTAGAACAACTTAGTTTACGTAGGTCAAACCTGTTTGAAAAGAATATGCACATAAAAGCCTACGAAAAAGAAAAAGACACATTGTACCTTTACAGGGAGGATATCTGAGAAGTGGGTGTGGATCACTGATGATGCCTTAAAAGGCAGAAATGGCTATCCGAGTCTCCCAGAGAGCAACACAGAGTTGCAGTTTGTCAGCAGAAAAAAGGCCCAGAAACTTGTGAATGAGATTTCAAAGAACCAGGGTTGTAGAACAACTTAGCTTACGTAGGTAAAACCTGGCTAGAAAGGATATGCACATAAAAGCCTACGAAAAAGAAAAAGACACATTGTACCTTTACAGGGAGGATATCTGAGAAGTGGGTGTGGCTCACTGATGATGCCTTAAAAGGCAGAAATAGCTATCTGAGTCTCCCAGAGAGCAACACAGAGTTGCAGTTTGTCAGCAGAAAAAAGGCCCCAAAACTTGTGAATGAGATTTCACAGAACCAGGGCTGTAGAACAACTTAGCTTACGTAGGTAATACCTGGCTAGAAAGAATATGCACATAAAAGCCTACGAAAAAGAAAAAGACACATTGTACCTTTACAGGGAGGATATCTGAGAAGTGGGTGTGGCTCACTGATGATGCCTTAAAAGGCAGAAATAGCTATCTGAGTCTCCCAGAGAGCAACACAGAGTTGCAGTTTGTCAGCAGAAAAAAGGCCCAGAAACTTGTGAATGAGATTTCACAGAACCAGGGCTGTAGAACAACTTAGTTTACGTAGGTAAAACCTGGCTAGAAAGAATATGCACATAAAAGCCTACGAAAAAGAAAAAGACACATTGTACCTTTACAGGGAGGATATCTGAAAAGTGGGTGTGGCTCACTGATGATGCCTTAAAAGGCAGAAATAGCTATCTGAGTCTCCCAGAGAGCAACACAGAGTTGCAGTTTGTCAGCAGAAAAAAGGCCCAGAAACTTGTGAATGAGATTTCACAGAACCAGGGCTGTAGAACAACTTAGTTTACGTAGGTAAAACCTGGCTAGAAAGAATATGCACATAAAAGCCTACGAAAAAGAAAAAGACACATTGTACCTTTACAGGGAGGATATCTGAGAAGTGGGTGTGGCTCACTGATGATGCCTTAAAAGGCAGAAATAGCTATCTGAGTCTCCCAGAGAGCAACACAGAGTTGCAGTTTGTCAGCAGAAAAAAGGCCCAGAAACTTGTGAATGAGATTTCACAGAACCAGGGCTGTAGAACAACTTAGTTTACGTAGGTCAAACCTGTTTGGAAAGAATATGCACATAAAAGCCTACGAAAAAGAAAAAGACACATTGTACCTTTACAGGGAGGATATCTGAGAAGTGGGTGTGGATCACTGATGATGCCTTAAAAGGCAGAAATAGCTATCCGAGTCTCCCAGAGAGCAACACAGAGTTGCAGTTTGTCAGCAGAAAAAAGGCCCAGAAACTTGTGAATGAGATTTCAAAGAACCAGGGTTGTAGAACAACTTAGCTTACGTAGGTAAAACCTGGCTAGAAAGGATATGCACATAAAAGCCTACGAAAAAGAAAAAGACACATTGTACCTTTACAGGGAGGATATCTGAGAAGTGGGTGTGGCTCACTGATGATGCCTTAAAAGGCAGAAATAGCTATCTGAGTCTCCCAGAGAGCAACACAGAGTTGCAGTTTGTCAGCAGAAAAAAGGCCCAGAAACTTGTGAATGAGATTTCACAGAACCAGGGCTGTAGAACAACTTAGTTTACGTAGGTAAAACCTGGCTAGAAAGAATATGCACATAAAAGCCTACGAAAAAGAAAAAGACACATTGTACCTTTACAGGGAGGATATCTGAGAAGTGGGTGTGGCTCACTGATGATGCCTTAAAAGGCAGAAATAGCTATCTGAGTCTCCCAGAGAGCAACACAGAGTTGCAGTTTGTCAGCAGAAAAAAGGCCCAGAAACTTGTGAATGAGATTTCACAGAACCAGGGCTGTAGAACAACTTAGCTTACGTAGGTAAAACCTGGCTAGAAAGAATATGCACATAAAAGCCTACAAAAAAGAAAAAGACACATTGTACCTTTACAGGGAGGATATCTGAGAAGTGGGTGTGGCTCACTGATGATGCCTTAAAAGGCAGAAATAGCTATCTGAGTCTCCCAGAGAGCAACACAGAGTTGCAGTTTGTCAGCAGAAAAAAGGCCCAAAAACTTGTGAATGAGATTTCACAGAACCAGGGCTGTAGAACAACTTAGCTTACGTAGGTAATACCTGGCTAGAAAGAATATGCACATAAAAGCCTACGAAAAAGAAAAAGACACATTGTACCTTTACAGGGAGGATATCTGAGAAGTGGGTGTGGCTCACTGATGATGCCTTAAAAGGCAGAAATAGCTATCTGAGTCTCCCAGAGAGCAACACAGAGTTGCAGTTTGTCAGCAGAAAAAAGGCCCAGAAACTTGTGAATGAGATTTCACAGAACCAGGGCTGTAGAACAACTTAGTTTACGTAGGTAAAACCTGGCTAGAAAGAATATGCACATAAAAGCCTACGAAAAAGAAAAAGACACATTGTACCTTTACAGGGAGGATATCTGAAAAGTGGGTGTGGCTCACTGATGATGCCTTAAAAGGCAGAAATAGCTATCTGAGTCTCCCAGAGAGCAACACAGAGTTGCAGTTTGTCAGCAGAAAAAAGGCCCAGAAACTTGTGAATGAGATTTCACAGAACCAGGGCTGTAGAACAACTTAGTTTACGTAGGTAAAACCTGGCTAGAAAGAATATGCACATAAAAGCCTACGAAAAAGAAAAAGACACATTGTACCTTTACAGGGAGGATATCTGAGAAGTGGGTGTGGCTCACTGATGATGCCTTAAAAGGCAGAAATAGCTATCTGAGTCTCCCAGAGAGCAACACAGAGTTGCAGTTTGTCAGCAGAAAAAAGGCCCAGAAACTTGTGAATGAGATTTCACAGAACCAGGGCTGTAGAACAACTTAGTTTACGTAGGTCAAACCTGTTTGGAAAGAATATGCACATAAAAGCCTACGAAAAAGAAAAAGACACATTGTACCTTTACAGGGAGGATATCTGAGAAGTGGGTGTGGATCACTGATGATGCCTTAAAAGGCAGAAATAGCTATCCGAGTCTCCCAGAGAGCAACACAGAGTTGCAGTTTGTCAGCAGAAAAAAGGCCCAGAAACTTGTGAATGAGATTTCAAAGAACCAGGGTTGTAGAACAACTTAGCTTACGTAGGTAAAACCTGGCTAGAAAGGATATGCACATAAAAGCCTACGAAAAAGAAAAAGACACATTGTACCTTTACAGGGAGGATATCTGAGAAGTGGGTGTGGCTCACTGATGATGCCTTAAAAGGCAGAAATAGCTATCTGAGTCTCCCAGAGAGCAACACAGAGTTGCAGTTTGTCAGCAGAATAAAGGCCCAGAAACTTGTGAATGAGATTTCACAGAACCAGGGCTGTAGAACAATTTAGTTTACGTAGGTAAAACCTGGCTAGAAAGAATATGCACATAAAAGCCTACGAAAAAGAAAAAGACACATTGTACCTTTACAGGGAGGATATCTGAGAAGTGGGTGTGGCTCACTGATGATGCCTTAAAAGGCAGAAATAGCTATCCGAGTCTCCCAGAGAGCAACACAGAGTTGCAGTTTGTCAGCAGAAAAAAGGCCCAGAAACTTGTGAATGAGATTTCAAAGAACCAGGGCTGTAGAACAACTTAGCTTACGTAGGTAAAACCTGGCTAGAAAGAATATGCACATAAAAGCCTACGAAAAAGAAAAAGACACATTGTACCTTTACAAGGTGGATATCTGAGAAGTGGGTGTGGCTCACTGATGATGCCTTAAAAGGCAGAAATAGCTATCTGAGTCTCCCAGAGAGCAACACAGAGTTGCAGTTTGTCAGCAGAAAAAAGGCCCAGAAACTTGTGAATGAGATTTCACAGAACCAGGGCTGTAGAACAACTTAGTTTACGTAGGTCAAACCTGTTTGGAAAGAATATGCACATAAAAGCCTACGAAAAAGAAAAAGACACATTGTACCTTTACAGGGAGGATATCTGAGAAGTGGGTGTGGATCACTGATGATGCCTTAAAAGGCAGAAATAGCTATCCGAGTCTCCCAGAGAGCAACACAGAGTTGCAGTTTGTCAGCAGAAAAAAGGCCCAGAAACTTGTGAATGAGATTTCAAAGAACCAGGGTTGTAGAACAACTTAGCTTACGTAGGTAAAACCTGGCTAGAAAGGATATGCACATAAAAGCCTACGAAAAAGAAAAAGACACATTGTACCTTTACAGGGAGGATATCTGAGAAGTGGGTGTGGCTCACTGATGATGCCTTAAAAGGCAGAAATAGCTATCTGAGTCTCCCAGAGAGCAACACAGAGTTGCAGTTTGTCAGCAGAATAAAGGCCCAGAAACTTGTGAATGAGATTTCACAGAACCAGGGCTGTAGAACAACTTAGCTTATGTAGGTAAAACCTGGCTAGAACGAATATGCACATAAAAGCCTACGAAAAAGAAAAAGACACATTGTACCTTTACAGGGAGGATATCTGAGAAGTGGGTGTGGCTCACTGATGATGCCTTAAAAGGCAGAAATAGCTATCTGAGTCTCCCAGAGAGCAACACAGAGTTGCAGTTTGTCAGCAGAAAAAAGGCCCAGAAACTTGTGAATGAGATTTCACAGAACCAGGGCTGTAGAACAACTTAGCTTACGTAGGTAAAACCTGGCTAGAAAGAATATGCACATAAAAGCCTACAAAAAAGAAAAAGACACATTGTACCTTTACAGGGAGGATATCTGAGATTTGGGTGTGGCTCACTGATGATGCCTTAAAAGGCAGAAATAGCTATCTGAGTCTCCCAGAGAGCAACACAGAGTTGCAGTTTGTCAGCAGAAAAAAGGCCCAGAAACTTGTGAATGAGATTTCACAGAACCAGGGCTGTAGAACAACTTAGCTTACGTAGGTAAAACCTGGCTAGAAAGAATATGCACATAAAAGCCTACAAAAAAGAAAAAGACACATTGTACCTTTACAGGGAGGATATCTGAGAAGTGGGTGTGGCTCACTGATGATGCCTTAAAAGGCAGAAATAGCTATCTGAGTCTCCCAGAGAGCAACACAGAGTTGCAGTTTGTCAGCAGAAAAAAGGCCCAGAAACTTGTGAATGAGATTTCACAGAACCAGGGCTGTAGAACAACTTAGCTTACGTAGGTAAAACCTGGCTAGAAAGAATATGCACATAAGAGCCTACGGAAAAGAAAAAGACACATTGTACCTTTACAGGGAGGATATCTGAGAAGTGGGTGTGGCTCACTGATGATGCCTTAAAAGGCAGAAATAGCTATCTGAGTCTCCCAGAGAGCAACACAGAGTTGCAGTTTGTCAGCAGAAAAAAGGCCCAGAAACTTGTGAATGAGATTTCACAGAACCAGGGCTGTAGAACAACTTAGTTTACGTAGGTAAAACCTGGCTAGAAAGAATATGCACATAAAAGCCTACGAAAAAGAAAAAGACACATTGTACCTTTACAGGGAGGATATCTGAGAAGTGGGTGTGGCTCACTGATGATGCCTTAAAAGGCAGAAATAGCTATCTGGGTCTCCCAGAGAGCAACACAGAGTTGCAGTTTGTCAGCAGAAAAAAGGCCCAGAAACTTGTGAATGAGATTTCACAGAACCAGGGCTGTAGAACAACTTAGCTTACGTACGTAAAACCTGGCTAGAAAGAATATGCACATAAAAGCCTACAAAAAAGAAAAAGACACATTGTACCTTTACAGGGAGGATATCTGAGAAGTGGGTGTGGCTCACTGATGATGCCTTAAAAGGCAGAAATAGCTATCTGAGTCTCCCAGAGAGCAACACAGAGTTGCAGTTTGTCAGCAGAAAAAAGGCCCAGAAACTTGTGAATGAGATTTCACAGAACCAGGGCTGTAGAACAACTTAGGTTACGTAGGTAAAACCTGGCTAGAAAGAATATGCACATAAAAGCCTACGAAAAAGAAAAAGACACATTGTTCCTTTACAGGGAGGATATCTGAGAAGTGGGTGTGGCTCACTGATGATGCCTTAAAAGGCAGAAATAGCTATCTGAGTCTCCCAGAGAGCAACGCAGAGTTGCAGTTTGTCAGCAGAAAAAAGGCCCAGAAACTTGTGAATGAGATTTCACAGAACCAGGGCTGTAGAACAACTTAGTTTACGTAGGTAAAACCTGGCTAGAAAGAATATGCACATAAAAGCCTACGAAAAAGAAAAAGACACATTGTACCTTTACAGGGAGGATATCTGAGAAGTGGGTGTGGCTCACTGATGATGCCTTAAAAGGCAGAAATAGCTATCTGAGTCTCCCAGAGAGCAACACAGAGTTGCAGTTTGTCAGCAGAAAAAAGGCCCAGAAACTTGTGAATGAGATTTCACAGAACCAGGGCTGTAGAACAACTTAGTTTACGTAGGTCAAACCTGTTTGGAAAGAATATGCACATAAAAGCCTACGAAAAAGAAAAAGACACATTGTACCTTTACAGGGAGGATATCTGAGAAGTGGGTGTGGATCACTGATGATGCCTTAAAAGGCAGAAATAGCTATCCGAGTCTCCCAGAGAGCAACACAGAGTTGCAGTTTGTCAGCAGAAAAAAGGCCCAGAAACTTGTGAATGAGATTTCAAAGAACCAGGGTTGTAGAACAACTTAGCTTACGTAGGTAACACCTGGCTAGAAAGGATATGCACATAAAAGCCTACGAAAAAGAAAAAGACACATTGTACCTTTACAGGGAGGATATCTGAGAAGTGGGTGTGGCTCACTGATGATGCCTTAAAAGGCAGAAATAGCTATCTGAGTCTCCCAGAGAGCAACACAGAGTTGCAGTTTGTCAGCAGAAAAAAGGCCCAGAAACTTGTGAATGAGATTTCACAGAACCAGGGCTGTAGAACAACTTAGCTTATGTAGGTAAAACCTGGCTAGAACGAATATGCACATAAAAGCCTACGAAAAAGAAAAAGACACATTGTACCTTTACAGGGAGGATATCTGAGAAGTGGGTGTGGCTCACTGATGATGCCTTAAAAGGCAGAAATAGCTATCTGAGTCTCCCAGAGAGCAACACAGAGTTGCAGTTTGTCAGCAGAAAAAAGGCCCAGAAACTTGTGAATGAGATTTCACAGAACCAGGGCTGTAGAACAACTTAGCTTACGTAGGTAATACCTGGCTAGAAAGAATATGCACATAAAAGCCTACGAAAAAGAAAAAGACACATTGTACCTTTACAGGGAGGATATCTGAGAAGTGGGTGTGGCTCACTGATGATGCCTTAAAAGGCAGAAATAGCTATCTGAGTCTCCCAGAGAGCAACACAGAGTTGCAGTTTGTCAGCAGAAAAAAGGCCCAGAAACTTGTGAATGAGATTTCACAGAACCAGGGCTGTAGAACAACTTAGTTTACGTAGGTCAAACCTGTTTGGAAAGAATATGCACATAAAAGCCTACGAAAAAGAAAAAGACACATTGTACCTTTACAGGGAGGATATCTGAGAAGTGGGTGTGGATCACTGATGATGCCTTAAAAGGCAGAAATGGCTATCCGAGTCTCCCAGAGAGCAACACAGAGTTGCAGTTTGTCAGCAGAAAAAAGGCCCAGAAACTTGTGAATGAGATTTCAAAGAACCAGGGTTGTAGAACAACTTAGCTTACGTAGGTAAAACCTGGCTAGAAAGGATATGCACATAAAAGCCTACGAAAAAGAAAAAGACACATTGTACCTTTACAGGGAGGATATCTGAGAAGTGGGTGTGGCTCACTGATGATGCCTTAAAAGGCAGAAATAGCTATCTGAGTCTCCCAGAGAGCAACACAGAGTTGCAGTTTGTCAGCAGAAAAAAGGCCCCAAAACTTGTGAATGAGATTTCACAGAACCAGGGCTGTAGAACAACTTAGCTTACGTAGGTAATACCTGGCTAGAAAGAATATGCACATAAAAGCCTACGAAAAAGAAAAAGACACATTGTACCTTTACAGGGAGGATATCTGAGAAGTGGGTGTGGCTCACTGATGATGCCTTAAAAGGCAGAAATAGCTATCTGAGTCTCCCAGAGAGCAACACAGAGTTGCAGTTTGTCAGCAGAAAAAAGGCCCAGAAACTTGTGAATGAGATTTCACAGAACCAGGGCTGTAGAACAACTTAGTTTACGTAGGTAAAACCTGGCTAGAAAGAATATGCACATAAAAGCCTACGAAAAAGAAAAAGACACATTGTACCTTTACAGGGAGGATATCTGAAAAGTGGGTGTGGCTCACTGATGATGCCTTAAAAGGCAGAAATAGCTATCTGAGTCTCCCAGAGAGCAACACAGAGTTGCAGTTTGTCAGCAGAAAAAAGGCCCAGAAACTTGTGAATGAGATTTCACAGAACCAGGGCTGTAGAACAACTTAGTTTACGTAGGTAAAACCTGGCTAGAAAGAATATGCACATAAAAGCCTACGAAAAAGAAAAAGACACATTGTACCTTTACAGGGAGGATATCTGAGAAGTGGGTGTGGCTCACTGATGATGCCTTAAAAGGCAGAAATAGCTATCTGAGTCTCCCAGAGAGCAACACAGAGTTGCAGTTTGTCAGCAGAAAAAAGGCCCAGAAACTTGTGAATGAGATTTCACAGAACCAGGGCTGTAGAACAACTTAGTTTACGTAGGTCAAACCTGTTTGGAAAGAATATGCACATAAAAGCCTACGAAAAAGAAAAAGACACATTGTACCTTTACAGGGAGGATATCTGAGAAGTGGGTGTGGATCACTGATGATGCCTTAAAAGGCAGAAATAGCTATCCGAGTCTCCCAGAGAGCAACACAGAGTTGCAGTTTGTCAGCAGAAAAAAGGCCCAGAAACTTGTGAATGAGATTTCAAAGAACCAGGGTTGTAGAACAACTTAGCTTACGTAGGTAAAACCTGGCTAGAAAGGATATGCACATAAAAGCCTACGAAAAAGAAAAAGACACATTGTACCTTTACAGGGAGGATATCTGAGAAGTGGGTGTGGCTCACTGATGATGCCTTAAAAGGCAGAAATAGCTATCTGAGTCTCCCAGAGAGCAACACAGAGTTGCAGTTTGTCAGCAGAAAAAAGGCCCAGAAACTTGTGAATGAGATTTCACAGAACCAGGGCTGTAGAACAACTTAGTTTACGTAGGTAAAACCTGGCTAGAAAGAATATGCACATAAAAGCCTACGAAAAAGAAAAAGACACATTGTACCTTTACAGGGAGGATATCTGAGAAGTGGGTGTGGCTCACTGATGATGCCTTAAAAGGCAGAAATAGCTATCTGAGTCTCCCAGAGAGCAACACAGAGTTGCAGTTTGTCAGCAGAAAAAAGGCCCAGAAACTTGTGAATGAGATTTCACAGAACCAGGGCTGTAGAACAACTTAGCTTACGTAGGTAAAACCTGGCTAGAAAGAATATGCACATAAAAGCCTACAAAAAAGAAAAAGACACATTGTACCTTTACAGGGAGGATATCTGAGAAGTGGGTGTGGCTCACTGATGATGCCTTAAAAGGCAGAAATAGCTATCTGAGTCTCCCAGAGAGCAACACAGAGTTGCAGTTTGTCAGCAGAAAAAAGGCCCAAAAACTTGTGAATGAGATTTCACAGAACCAGGGCTGTAGAACAACTTAGCTTACGTAGGTAATACCTGGCTAGAAAGAATATGCACATAAAAGCCTACGAAAAAGAAAAAGACACATTGTACCTTTACAGGGAGGATATCTGAGAAGTGGGTGTGGCTCACTGATGATGCCTTAAAAGGCAGAAATAGCTATCTGAGTCTCCCAGAGAGCAACACAGAGTTGCAGTTTGTCAGCAGAAAAAAGGCCCAGAAACTTGTGAATGAGATTTCACAGAACCAGGGCTGTAGAACAACTTAGTTTACGTAGGTAAAACCTGGCTAGAAAGAATATGCACATAAAAGCCTACGAAAAAGAAAAAGACACATTGTACCTTTACAGGGAGGATATCTGAGAAGTGGGTGTGGCTCACTGATGATGCCTTAAAAGGCAGAAATAGCTATCTGAGTCTCCCAGAGAGCAACACAGAGTTGCAGTTTGTCAGCAGAAAAAAGGCCCAGAAACTTGTGAATGAGATTTCACAGAACCAGGGCTGTAGAACAACTTAGCTTACGTAGGTAAAACCTGGCTAGAAAGAATATGCACATAAAAGCCTACAAAAAAGAAAAAGACACATTGTACCTTTACAGGGAGGATATCTGAGAAGTGGGTGTGGCTCACTGATGATGCCTTAAAAGGCAGAAATAGCTATCTGAGTCTCCCAGAGAGCAACACAGAGTTGCAGTTTGTCAGCAGAAAAAAGGCCCAAAAACTTGTGAATGAGATTTCACAGAACCAGGGCTGTAGAACAACTTAGCTTACGTAGGTAATACCTGGCTAGAAAGAATATGCACATAAAAGCCTACGAAAAAGAAAAAGACACATTGTACCTTTACAGGGAGGATATCTGAGAAGTGGGTGTGGCTCACTGATGATGCCTTAAAAGGCAGAAATAGCTATCTGAGTCTCCCAGAGAGCAACACAGAGTTGCAGTTTGTCAGCAGAAAAAAGGCCCAGAAACTTGTGAATGAGATTTCACAGAACCAGGGCTGTAGAACAACTTAGTTTACGTAGGTAAAACCTGGCTAGAAAGAATATGCACATAAAAGCCTACGAAAAAGAAAAAGACACATTGTACCTTTACAGGGAGGATATCTGAAAAGTGGGTGTGGCTCACTGATGATGCCTTAAAAGGCAGAAATAGCTATCTGAGTCTCCCAGAGAGCAACACAGAGTTGCAGTTTGTCAGCAGAAAAAAGGCCCAGAAACTTGTGAATGAGATTTCACAGAACCAGGGCTGTAGAACAACTTAGTTTACGTAGGTAAAACCTGGCTAGAAAGAATATGCACATAAAAGCCTACGAAAAAGAAAAAGACACATTGTACCTTTACAGGGAGGATATCTGAGAAGTGGGTGTGGCTCACTGATGATGCCTTAAAAGGCAGAAATAGCTATCTGAGTCTCCCAGAGAGCAACACAGAGTTGCAGTTTGTCAGCAGAAAAAAGGCCCAGAAACTTGTGAATGAGATTTCACAGAACCAGGGCTGTAGAACAACTTAGTTTACGTAGGTCAAACCTGTTTGGAAAGAATATGCACATAAAAGCCTACGAAAAAGAAAAAGACACATTGTACCTTTACAGGGAGGATATCTGAGAAGTGGGTGTGGATCACTGATGATGCCTTAAAAGGCAGAAATAGCTATCCGAGTCTCCCAGAGAGCAACACAGAGTTGCAGTTTGTCAGCAGAAAAAAGGCCCAGAAACTTGTGAATGAGATTTCAAAGAACCAGGGTTGTAGAACAACTTAGCTTACGTAGGTAAAACCTGGCTAGAAAGGATATGCACATAAAAGCCTACGAAAAAGAAAAAGACACATTGTACCTTTACAGGGAGGATATCTGAGAAGTGGGTGTGGCTCACTGATGATGCCTTAAAAGGCAGAAATAGCTATCTGAGTCTCCCAGAGAGCAACACAGAGTTGCAGTTTGTCAGCAGAATAAAGGCCCAGAAACTTGTGAATGAGATTTCACAGAACCAGGGCTGTAGAACAATTTAGTTTACGTAGGTAAAACCTGGCTAGAAAGAATATGCACATAAAAGCCTACGAAAAAGAAAAAGACACATTGTACCTTTACAGGGAGGATATCTGAGAAGTGGGTGTGGCTCACTGATGATGCCTTAAAAGGCAGAAATAGCTATCCGAGTCTCCCAGAGAGCAACACAGAGTTGCAGTTTGTCAGCAGAAAAAAGGCCCAGAAACTTGTGAATGAGATTTCAAAGAACCAGGGCTGTAGAACAACTTAGCTTACGTAGGTAAAACCTGGCTAGAAAGAATATGCACATAAAAGCCTACGAAAAAGAAAAAGACACATTGTACCTTTACAAGGTGGATATCTGAGAAGTGGGTGTGGCTCACTGATGATGCCTTAAAAGGCAGAAATAGCTATCTGAGTCTCCCAGAGAGCAACACAGAGTTGCAGTTTGTCAGCAGAAAAAAGGCCCAGAAACTTGTGAATGAGATTTCACAGAACCAGGGCTGTAGAACAACTTAGTTTACGTAGGTCAAACCTGTTTGGAAAGAATATGCACATAAAAGCCTACGAAAAAGAAAAAGACACATTGTACCTTTACAGGGAGGATATCTGAGAAGTGGGTGTGGATCACTGATGATGCCTTAAAAGGCAGAAATAGCTATCCGAGTCTCCCAGAGAGCAACACAGAGTTGCAGTTTGTCAGCAGAAAAAAGGCCCAGAAACTTGTGAATGAGATTTCAAAGAACCAGGGTTGTAGAACAACTTAGCTTACGTAGGTAAAACCTGGCTAGAAAGGATATGCACATAAAAGCCTACGAAAAAGAAAAAGACACATTGTACCTTTACAGGGAGGATATCTGAGAAGTGGGTGTGGCTCACTGATGATGCCTTAAAAGGCAGAAATAGCTATCTGAGTCTCCCAGAGAGCAACACAGAGTTGCAGTTTGTCAGCAGAATAAAGGCCCAGAAACTTGTGAATGAGATTTCACAGAACCAGGGCTGTAGAACAACTTAGCTTACGTAGGTAAAACCTGGCTAGAAAGAATATGCACATAAAAGCCTACGAAAAAGAAAAAGACACATTGTACCTTTACAGGGAGGATATCTGAGAAGTGGGTGTGGCTCACTGATGATGCCTTAAAAGGCAGAAATAGCTATCTGAGTCTCCCAGAGAGCAACACAGAGTTGCAATTTGTCAGCAGAAAAAAGGCCCAGAAACTTGTGAATGAGATTTCACAGAACCAGGGCTGTAGAACAACTTAGCTTACGTAGGTAAAACCTGGCTAGAAAGAATATGCACATAAAAGCCTACGAAAAAGAAAAAGACACATTGTACCTTTACAGGGAGGATATCTGAGAAGTGGGTGTGGCTCACTGATGATGCCTTAAAAGGCAGAAATAGCTATCTGAGTCTCCCAGAGAGCAACACAGAGTTGCAGTTTGTCAGCAGAAAAAAGGCCCAGAAACTTGTGAATGAGATTTCACAGAACCAGGGCTGTAGAACAACTTAGCTTATGTAGGTAAAACCTGGCTAGAACGAATATGCACATAAAAGCCTACGAAAAAGAAAAAGACACATTGTACCTTTACAGGGAGGATATCTGAGAAGTGGGTGTGGCTCACTGATGATGCCTTAAAAGGCAGAAATAGCTATCTGAGTCTCCCAGAGAGCAACACAGAGTTGCAGTTTGTCAGCAGAAAAAAGGCCCAGAAACTTGTGAATGAGATTTCACAGAACCAGGGCTGTAGAACAACTTAGCTTACGTAGGTAAAACCTGGCTAGAAAGAATATGCACATAAAAGCCTACAAAAAAGAAAAAGACACATTGTACCTTTACAGGGAGGATATCTGAGATTTGGGTGTGGCTCACTGATGATGCCTTAAAAGGCAGAAATAGCTATCTGAGTCTCCCAGAGAGCAACACAGAGTTGCAGTTTGTCAGCAGAAAAAAGGCCCAGAAACTTGTGAATGAGATTTCACAGAACCAGGGCTGTAGAACAACTTAGCTTACGTAGGTAAAACCTGGCTAGAAAGAATATGCACATAAAAGCCTACAAAAAAGAAAAAGACACATTGTACCTTTACAGGGAGGATATCTGAGAAGTGGGTGTGGCTCACTGATGATGCCTTAAAAGGCAGAAATAGCTATCTGAGTCTCCCAGAGAGCAACACAGAGTTGCAGTTTGTCAGCAGAAAAAAGGCCCAGAAACTTGTGAATGAGATTTCACAGAACCAGGGCTGTAGAACAACTTAGCTTACGTAGGTAAAACCTGGCTAGAAAGAATATGCACATAAGAGCCTACGGAAAAGAAAAAGACACATTGTACCTTTACAGGGAGGATATCTGAGAAGTGGGTGTGGCTCACTGATGATGCCTTAAAAGGCAGAAATAGCTATCTGAGTCTCCCAGAGAGCAACACAGAGTTGCAGTTTGTCAGCAGAAAAAAGGCCCAGAAACTTGTGAATGAGATTTCACAGAACCAGGGCTGTAGAACAACTTAGTTTACGTAGGTAAAACCTGGCTAGAAAGAATATGCACATAAAAGCCTACGAAAAAGAAAAAGACACATTGTACCTTTACAGGGAGGATATCTGAGAAGTGGGTGTGGCTCACTGATGATGCCTTAAAAGGCAGAAATAGCTATCTGGGTCTCCCAGAGAGCAACACAGAGTTGCAGTTTGTCAGCAGAAAAAAGGCCCAGAAACTTGTGAATGAGATTTCACAGAACCAGGGCTGTAGAACAACTTAGCTTACGTACGTAAAACCTGGCTAGAAAGAATATGCACATAAAAGCCTACAAAAAAGAAAAAGACACATTGTACCTTTACAGGGAGGATATCTGAGAAGTGGGTGTGGCTCACTGATGATGCCTTAAAAGGCAGAAATAGCTATCTGAGTCTCCCAGAGAGCAACACAGAGTTGCAGTTTGTCAGCAGAAAAAAGGCCCAGAAACTTGTGAATGAGATTTCACAGAACCAGGGCTGTAGAACAACTTAGCTTACGTAGGTAAAACCTGGCTAGAAAGAATATGCACATAAAAGCCTACGAAAAAGAAAAAGACACATTGTTCCTTTACAGGGAGGATATCTGAGAAGTGGGTGTGGCTCACTGATGATGCCTTAAAAGGCAGAAATAGCTATCTGAGTCTCCCAGAGAGCAACACAGAGTTGCAGTTTGTCAGCAGAAAAAAGGCCCAGAAACTTGTGAATGAGATTTCACAGAACCAGGGCTGTAGAACAACTTAGCTTACGTAGGTAAAACCTGGCTAGAAAGAATATGCACATAAAAGCCTACGAAAAAGAAAAAGACACATTGTACCTTTACAGGGAGGATATCTGAGAAGTGGGTGTGGCTCACTGATGATGCCTTAAAAGGCAGAAATAGCTATCTGAGTCTCCCAGAGAGCAACACAGAGTTGCAGTTTGTCAGCAGAAAAAAGGCCCAGAAACTTGTGAATGAGATTTCACAGAACCAGGGCTGTAGAACAACTTCGCTTACGTAGGTAAAACCTGGCTAGAAAGAATATTCACATAAAAGCCTACGAAAAAGAAAAAGACACATTGTACCTTTACAGGGAGGATATCTGAGAAGTGGGTGTGGCTCACTGATGATGCCTTAAAAGGCAGAAATAGCTATCTGAGTCTCCCAGAGAGCAACACAGAGTTGCAGTTTGTCAGCAGAAAAAAGGCCCAGAAACTTGTGAATGAGATTTCACAGAACCAGGGCTGTAGAACAACTTAGCTTACGTACGTAAAACCTGGCTAGAAAGAATATGCACATAAAAGCCTACAAAAAAGAAAAAGACACATTGTACCTTTACAGGGAGGATATCTGAGAAGTGGGTGTGGCTCACTGATGATGCCTTAAAAGGCAGAAATAGCTATCTGAGTCTCCCAGAGAGCAACACAGAGTTGCAGTTTGTCAGCAGAAAAAAGGCCCAGAAACTTGTGAATGAGATTTCACAGAACCAGGGCTGTAGAACAACTTAGCTTACGTAGGTAAAACCTGGCTAGAAAGAATATGCACATAAAAGCCTACGAAAAAGAAAAAGACACATTGTTCCTTTACAGGGAGGATATCTGAGAAGTGGGTGTGGCTCACTGATGATGCCTTAAAAGGCAGAAATAGCTATCTGAGTCTCCCAGAGAGCAACACAGAGTTGCAGTTTGTCAGCAGAAAAAAGGCCCAGAAACTTGTGAATGAGATTTCACAGAACCAGGGCTGTAGAACAACTTAGCTTACGTAGGTAAAACCTGGCTAGAAAGAATATGCACATAAAAGCCTACGAAAAAGAAAAAGACACATTGTACCTTTACAGGGAGGATATCTGAGAAGTGGGTGTGGCTCACTGATGATGCCTTAAAAGGCAGAAATAGCTATCTGAGTCTCCCAGAGAGCAACACAGAGTTGCAGTTTGTCAGCAGAAAAAAGGCCCAGAAACTTGTGAATGAGATTTCACAGAACCAGGGCTGTAGAACAACTTCGCTTACGTAGGTAAAACCTGGCTAGAAAGAATATTCACATAAAAGCCTACGAAAAAGAAAAAGACACATTGTACCTTTACAGGGAGGATATCTGAGAAGTGGGTGTGGCTCACTGATGATGCCTTAAAAGGCAGAAATAGCTATCTGAGTCTCCCAGAGAGCAACACAGAGTTGCAGTTTGTCAGCAGAAAAAAGGCCCAGAAACTTGTGAATGAGATTTCACAGAACCAGGGCTGTAGAACAACTTAGCTTACGTAGGTAAAACCTGGCTAGAAAGAATATTCACATAAAAGCCTACGAAAAAGAAAAAGACACATTGTACCTTTACAGGGAGGATATCTGAGAAGTGGGTGTGGCTCACTGATGATGCCTTAAAAGGCAGAAATAGCTATCTGAGTCTCCCAGAGAGCAACACAGAGTTGCAGTTTGTCAGCAGAAAAAAGGCCCAGAAACTTGTGAATGAGATTTCACAGAACCAGGGCTGTAGAACAACTTAGCTTACGTAGGTAAAACCTGGCTAGAAAGAATATTCACATAAAAGCCTACGAAAAAGAAAAAGACACATTGTACCTTTACAGGGAGGATATCTGAGAAGTGGGTGTGGCTCACTGATGATGCCTTAAAAGGCAGAAATAGCTATCTGAGTCTCCCAGAGAGCAACACAGAGTTGCAGTTTGTCAGCAGAAAAAAGGCCCAGAAACTTGTGAATGAGATTTCACAGAACCAGGGCTGTAGAACAACTTAGCTTACGTAGGTAAAACCTGGCTAGAAAGAATATGCACATAAAAGCCTACAAAAAAGAAAAAGACACATTGTACCTTTACAGGGAGGATATCTGAGAAGTGGGTGTGGCTCACTGATGATGCCTTAAAAGGCAGAAATAGCTATCTGAGTCTCCCAGAGAGCAACACAGAGTTGCAGTTTGTCAGCAGAAAAAAGGCCCAGAAACTTGTGAATGAGATTTCACAGAACCAGGGCTGTAGAACAACTTAGCTTACGTAGGTAAAACCTGGCTAGAAAGAATATGCACATAAAAGCCTACGAAAAAGAAAAAGACACATTGTACCTTTACAGGGAGGATATCTGAGAAGTGGGTGTGGCTCACTGATGATGCCTTAAAAGGCAGAAATAGCTATCTGAGTCTCCCAGAGAGCAACACAGAGTTGCAGTTTGTCAGCAGAAAAAAGGCCCAGAAACTTGTGAATGAGATTTCACAGAACCAGGGCTGTAGAACAACTTAGCTTACGTAGGTAAAACCTGGCTAGAAAGAATATTCACATAAAAGCCTACGAAAAAGAAAAAGACACATTGTACCTTTACAGGGAGGATATCTGAGAAGTGGGTGTGGCTCACTGATGATGCCTTAAAAGGCAGAAATAGCTATCTGAGTCTCCCAGAGAGCAACACAGAGTTGCAGTTTGTCAGCAGAAAAAAGGCCCAGAAACTTGTGAATGAGATTTCACAGAACCAGGGCTGTAGAACAACTTAGCTTACGTAGGTAAAACCTGGCTAGAAAGAATATGCACATAAAAGCCTACAAAAAAGAAAAAGACACATTGTACCTTTACAGGGAGGATATCTGAGAAGTGGGTGTGGCTCACTGATGATGCCTTAAAAGGCAGAAATAGCTATCTGAGTCTCCCAGAGAGCAACACAGAGTTGCAGTTTGTCAGCAGAAAAAAGGCCCAGAAACTTGTGAATGAGATTTCACAGAACCAGGGCTGTAGAACAACTTAGCTTACGTAGGTAAAACCTGGCTAGAAAGAATATGCACATAAAAGCCTACGAAAAAGAAAAAGACACATTGTACCTTTACAGGGAGGATATCTGAGAAGTGGGTGTGGCTCACTGATGATGCCTTAAAAGGCAGAAATAGCTATCTGAGTCTCCCAGAGAGCAACACAGAGTTGCAGTTTGTCAGCAGAAAAAAGGCCCAGAAACTTGTGAATGAGATTTCACAGAACCAGGGCTGTAGAACAACTTAGCTTACGTAGGTAAAACCTGGCTAGAAAGAATATGCACATAAAAGCCTACGGAAAAGAAAAAGACACATTGTACCTTTACAGGGAGGATATCTGAGAAGTGGGTGTGGCTCACTGATGATGCCTTAAAAGGCAGAAATAGCTATCTGAGTCTCCCAGAGAGCAACACAGAGTTGCAGTTTGTCAGCAGAAAAAAGGCCCAGAAACTTGTGAATGAGATTTCACAGAACCAGGGCTGTAGAACAACTTAGCTTACGTACGTAAAACCTGGCTACAAAGAATATGCACCTAAAAGCCTACGAAAAACAAAAAGACACATTGTACCTTTACAGGGAGGATATCTGAGAAGTGGGTGTGGCTCACTGATGATGCCTTAAAAGGCAGAAATAGCTATCCGAGTCTCCCAGAGAGCAACACAGAGTTGCAGTTTGTCAGCAGAAAAAAGGCCCAGAAACTTGTGAATGAGATTTCACAGAACCAGGGCTGTAGAACAACTTAGTTTACGTAGGTAAAACCTGTCTAGAAAGAATATACACATAAAAGCCTACGAAAAAGAAGAAGACACATTGTACCTTTACAGGGAGGATATCTGAGAAGTGGGTGTGGCTCACTGATGATGCCTTAAAAGGCAGAAATAGCTATCTGAGTCTCCCAGAGAGCAACACAGAGTTGCAGTTTGTCAGCAGAAAAAAGGCCCAGAAACTTGTGAATGAGATTTCACAGAACCAGGGCTGTAGAACAACTTAGCTTACGTAGGTAAAACCTGGCTAGAAAGAATATACACATAAAAGCCTACGAAAAAGAAAAAGACACATTGTACCTTTACAGAGAGGATATCTGAGAAGAGGGTGTGGCTCACTGATGATGCCTTAAAAGGCAGAAATAGCTATCCGAGTCTCCCAGAGAGCAACACAGAGTTGCAGTTTGTCAGCAGAAAAAAGGCCCAGAAACTTGTGAATGAGATTTCAAAGAACCAGGGTTGTAGAACAATTTAGCTTACGTAGGTAAAACCTGGCTAGAAAGGATATGCACATAAAAGCCTACGAAAAAGAAAAAGACACATTGTACCTTTACAGGGAGGATATCTGAGAAGTGGGTGTGGCTCACTGATGATGCCTTAAAAGGCAGAAATAGCTATCTGAGTCTCCCAGAGAGCAACACAGAGTTGCAGTTTGTCAGCAGAATAAAGGCCCAGAAACTTGTGAATGAGATTTCACAGAACCAGGGCTGTAGAACAATTTAGTTTACGTAGGTAAAACCTGGCTAGAAAGAATATGCACATAAAAGCCTACGAAAAAGAAAAAGACACATTGTACCTTTACAGGGAGGATATCTGAGAAGTGGGTGTGGCTCACTGATGATGCCTTAAAAGGCAGAAATAGCTATCCGAGTCTCCCAGAGAGCAACACAGAGTTGCAGTTTGTCAGCAGAAAAAAGGCCCAGAAACTTGTGAATGAGATTTCAAAGAACCAGGGCTGTAGAACAACTTAGCTTACGTAGGTAAAACCTGGCTAGAAAGAATATGCACATAAAAGCCTACGAAAAAGAAAAAGACACATTGTACCTTTACAGGGAGGATATCTGAGAAGTGGGTGTGGCTCACTGATGATGCCTTAAAAGGCAGAAATAGCTATCTGAGTCTCCCAGAGAGCAACACAGAGTTGCAATTTGTCAGCACAAAAAAGGCCCAGAAACTTGTGAATGAGATTTCACAGAACCAGGGCTGTAGAACAACTTAGCTTACGTAGGTAAAACCTGGCTAGAAAGAATATGCACATAAAAGCCTACGAAAAAGAAAAAGACACATTGTACCTTTACAGGGAGGATATCTGAGAAGTGGGTGTGGCTCACTGATGATGCCTTAAAAGGCAGAAATAGCTATCTGAGTCTCCCAGAGAGCAACACAGAGTTGCAGTTTGTCAGCAGAAAAAAGGCCCAGAAACTTGTGAATGAGATTTCACAGAACCAGGGCTGTAGAACAACTTAGCTTACGTAGGTAAAACCTGGCTAGAAAGAATATGCACATAAAAGCCTACAAAAAAGAAAAAGACACATTGTACCTTTACAGGGAGGATATCTGAGAAGTGGGTGTGGCTCACTGATGATGCCTTAAAAGGCAGAAATAGCTATCTGAGTCTCCCAGAGAGCAACACAGAGTTGCAGTTTGTCAGCAGAAAAAAGGCCCAGAAACTTGTGAATGAGATTTCACAGAACCAGGGCTGTAGAACAACTTAGCTTACGTAGGTAAAACCTGGCTAGAAAGAATATGCACATAAAAGCCTACGGAAAAGAAAAAGACACATTGTACCTTTACAGGGAGGATATCTGAGAAGTGGGTGTGGCTCACTGATGATGCCTTAAAAGGCAGAAATAGCTATCTGAGTCTCCCAGAGAGCAACACAGAGTTGCAGTTTGTCAGCAGAAAAAAGGCCCAGAAACTTGTGAATGAGATTTCACAGAACCAGGGCTGTAGAACAACTTAGCTTACGTAGGTAAAACCTGGCTAGAAAGAATATGCACATAAAAGCCTACGAAAAAGAAAAAGACACATTGTACCTTTACAGGGAGGATATCTGAGAAGTGGGTGTGGCTCACTGATGATGCCTTAAAAGGCAGAAATAGCTATCTGGGTCTCCCAGAGAGCAACACAGAGTTGCAGTTTGTCAGCAGAAAAAAGGCCCAGAAACTTGTGAATGAGATTTCACAGAACCAGGGCTGTAGAACAACTTAGCTTACGTACGTAAAACCTGGCTAGAAAGAATATGCACATAAAAGCCTACAAAAAAGAAAAAGACACATTGTACCTTTACAGGGAGGATATCTGAGAAGTGGGTGTGGCTCACTGATGATGCCTTAAAAGGCAGAAATAGCTATCTGAGTCTCCCAGAGAGCAACACAGAGTTGCAGTTTGTCAGCAGAAAAAAGGCCCAGAAACTTGTGAATGAGATTTCACAGAACCAGGGCTGTAGAACAACTTAGCTTACGTAGGTAAAACCTGGCTAGAAAGAATATGCACATAAAAGCCTACGAAAAAGAAAAAGACACATTGTACCTTTACAGGGAGGATATCTGAGAAGTGGGTGTGGCTCACTGATGATGCCTTAAAAGGCAGAAATAGCTATCTGAGTCTCCCAGAGAGCAACACAGAGTTGCAGTTTGTCAGCAGAAAAAAGGCCCAGAAACTTGTGAATGAGATTTCACAGAACCAGGGCTGTAGAACAACTTAGCTTACGTAGGTAAAACCTGGCTAGAAAGAATATGCACATAAAAGCCTACGAAAAAGAAAAAGACACATTGTACCTTTACAGGGAGGATATCTGAGAAGTGGGTGTGGCTCACTGATGATGCCTTAAAAGGCAGAAATAGCTATCTGAGTCTCCCAGAGAGCAACACAGAGTTGCAGTTTGTCAGCAGAAAAAAGGCCCAGAAACTTGTGAATGAGATTTCACAGAACCAGGGCTGTAGAACAACTTACCTTACGTAGGTAAAACCTGGCTAGAAAGAATATTCACATAAAAGCCTACGAAAAAGAAAAAGACACATTGTACCTTTACAGGGAGGATATCTGAGAAGTGGGTGTGGCTCACTGATGATGCCTTAAAAGGCAGAAATAGCTATCTGAGTCTCCCAGAGAGCAACACAGAGTTGCAGTTTGTCAGCAGAAAAAAGGCCCAGAAACTTGTGAATGAGATTTCACAGAACCAGGGCTGTAGAACAACTTAGCTTATGTAGGTAAAACCTGGCTAGAAAGAATATTCACATAAAAGCCTACGAAAAAGAAAAAGACACATTGTACCTTTACAGGGAGGATATCTGAGAAGTGGGTGTGGCTCACTGATGATGCCTTAAAAGGCAGAAATAGCTATCTGAGTCTCCCAGAGAGCAACACAGAGTTGCAGTTTGTCAGCAGAAAAAAGGCCCAGAAACTTGTGAATGAGATTTCACAGAACCAGGGCTGTAGAACAACTTAGCTTACGTAGGTAAAACCTGGCTAGAAAGAATATGCACATAAAAGCCTACAAAAAAGAAAAAGACACATTGTACCTTTACAGGGAGGATATCTGAGAAGTGGGTGTGGCTCACTGATGATGCCTTAAAAGGCAGAAATAGCTATCTGAGTCTCCCAGAGAGCAACACAGAGTTGCAGTTTGTCAGCAGAAAAAAGGCCCAGAAACTTGTGAATGAGATTTCACAGAACCAGGGCTGTAGAACAACTTAGCTTACGTAGGTAAAACCTGGCTAGAAAGAATATGCACATAAAAGCCTACGAAAAAGAAAAAGACACATTGTACCTTTACAGGGAGGATATCTGAGAAGTGGGTGTGGCTCACTGATGATGCCTTAAAAGGCAGAAATAGCTATCTGAGTCTCCCAGAGAGCAACACAGAGTTGCAGTTTGTCAGCAGAAAAAAGGCCCAGAAACTTGTGAATGAGATTTCACAGAACCAGGGCTGTAGAACAACTTAGCTTACGTAGGTAAAACCTGGCTAGAAAGAATATGCACATAAAAGCCTACGGAAAAGAAAAAGACACATTGTACCTTTACAGGGAGGATATCTGAGAAGTGGGTGTGGCTCACTGATGATGCCTTAAAAGGCAGAAATAGCTATCTGAGTCTCCCAGAGAGCAACACAGAGTTGCAGTTTGTCAGCAGAAAAAAGGCCCAGAAACTTGTGAATGAGATTTCACAGAACCAGGGCTGTAGAACAACTTAGCTTACGTAGGTAAAACCTGGCTAGAAAGAATATGCACATAAAAGCCTACGAAAAAGAAAAAGACACATTGTACCTTTACAGGGAGGATATCTGAGAAGTGGGTGTGGCTCACTGATGATGCCTTAAAAGGCAGAAATAGCTATCTGAGTCTCCCAGAGAGCAACACAGAGTTGCAGTTTGTCAGCAGAAAAAAGGCCCAGAAACTTGTGAATGAGATTTCACAGAACCAGGGCTGTAGAACAACTTACCTTACGTAGGTAAAACCTGGCTAGAAAGAATATTCACATAAAAGCCTACGAAAAAGAAAAAGACACATTGTACCTTTACAGGGAGGATATCTGAGAAGTGGGTGTGGCTCACTGATGATGCCTTAAAAGGCAGAAATAGCTATCTGAGTCTCCCAGAGAGCAACACAGAGTTGCAGTTTGTCAGCAGAAAAAAGGCCCAGAAACTTGTGAATGAGATTTCACAGAACCAGGGCTGTAGAACAACTTAGCTTATGTAGGTAAAACCTGGCTAGAAAGAATATTCACATAAAAGCCTACGAAAAAGAAAAAGACACATTGTACCTTTACAGGGAGGATATCTGAGAAGTGGGTGTGGCTCACTGATGATGCCTTAAAAGGCAGAAATAGCTATCTGAGTCTCCCAGAGAGCAACACAGAGTTGCAGTTTGTCAGCAGAAAAAAGGCCCAGAAACTTGTGAATGAGATTTCACAGAACCAGGGCTGTAGAACAACTTAGCTTACGTAGGTAAAACCTGGCTAGAAAGAATATGCACATAAAAGCCTACAAAAAAGAAAAAGACACATTGTACCTTTACAGGGAGGATATCTGAGAAGTGGGTGTGGCTCACTGATGATGCCTTAAAAGGCAGAAATAGCTATCTGAGTCTCCCAGAGAGCAACACAGAGTTGCAGTTTGTCAGCAGAAAAAAGGCCCAGAAACTTGTGAATGAGATTTCACAGAACCAGGGCTGTAGAACAACTTAGCTTACGTAGGTAAAACCTGGCTAGAAAGAATATGCACATAAAAGCCTACGAAAAAGAAAAAGACACATTGTACCTTTACAGGGAGGATATCTGAGAAGTGGGTGTGGCTCACTGATGATGCCTTAAAAGGCAGAAATAGCTATCTGAGTCTCCCAGAGAGCAACACAGAGTTGCAGTTTGTCAGCAGAAAAAAGGCCCAGAAACTTGTGAATGAGATTTCACAGAACCAGGGCTGTAGAACAACTTAGCTTACGTAGGTAAGACCTGGCTAGAAAGAATATGCACATAAAAGCCTACGGAAAAGAAAAAGACACATTGTACCTTTACAGGGAGGATATCTGAGAAGTGGGTGTGGCTCACTGATGATGCCTTAAAAGGCAGAAATAGCTATCTGAGTCTCCCAGAGAGCAACACAGAGTTGCAGTTTGTCAGCAGAAAAAAGGCCCAGAAACTTGTGAATGAGATTTCACAGAACCAGGGCTGTAGAACAACTTAGCTTACGTAGGTAAAACCTGTCTAGAAAGAATATACACATAAAAGCCTACGAAAAAGAAGAAGACACATTGTACCTTTACAGGGAGGATATCTGAGAAGTGGGTGTGGCTCACTGATGATGCCTTAAAAGGCAGAAATAGCTATCTGAGTCTCCCAGAGAGCAACACAGAGTTGCAGTTTGTCAGCAGAAAAAAGGCCCAGAAACTTGTGAATGAGATTTCACAGAACCAGGGCTGTAGAACAACTTAGCTTACGTAGGTAAAACCTGGCTAGAAAGAATATACACATAAAAGCCTACGAAAAAGAAAAAGACACATTGTACCTTTACAGAGAGGATATCTGAGAAGAGGGTGTGGCTCACTGATGATGCCTTAAAAGGCAGAAATAGCTATCTGAGTCTCCCAGAGAGCAACACAGAGTTGCAGTTTGTCAGCAGAAAAAAGGCCCAGAAACTTGTGAATGAGATTTCACAGAACCAGGGCTGTAGAACAACTTA
The DNA here is from genome assembly GCF_029215685.1 of Pituophis catenifer annectens. NCBI lineage: Eukaryota > Metazoa > Chordata > Lepidosauria > Squamata > Colubridae > Pituophis > Pituophis catenifer. Next base: position 27,665 of record NW_027256929.1, on the reverse strand, counting down.
GTTTACGTAGGTAAAACCTGGCTAGAAAGAATATGCACATAAAAGCCTACGAAAAAGAAAAAGACACATTGTACCTTTACAGGGAGGATATCTGAGAAGTGGGTGTGGCTCACTGATGATGCCTTAAAAGGCAGAAATAGCTATCTGAGTCTCCCAGAGAGCAACACAGAGTTGCAGTTTGTCAGCAGAAAAAAGGCCCAGAAACTTGTGAATGAGATTTCACAGAACCAGGGCTGTAGAACAACTTAGCTTACGTAGGTAAAACCTGGCTAGAAAGAATATGCACATAAAAGCCTACGAAAAAGAAAAAGACACATTGTACCTTTACAGGGAGGATATCTGAGAAGTGGGTGTGGCTCACTGATGATGCCTTAAAAGGCAGAAATAGCTATCTGGGTCTCCCAGAGAGCAACACAGAGTTGCAGTTTGTCAGCAGAAAAAAGGCCCAGAAACTTGTGAATGAGATTTCACAGAACCAGGGCTGTAGAACAACTTAGCTTACGTACGTAAAACCTGGCTAGAAAGAATATGCACATAAAAGCCTACGAAAAAGAAAAAGACACATTGTACCTTTACAGGGAGGATATCTGAGAAGTGGGTGTGGCTCACTGATGATGCCTTAAAAGGCAGAAATAGCTATCTGAGTCTCCCAGAGAGCAACACAGAGTTGCAGTTTGTCAGCAGAAAAAAGGCCCAGAAACTTGTGAATGAGATTTCACAGAACCAGGGCTGTAGAACAACTTAGCTTACGTACGTAAAACCTGGCTAGAAAGAATATGCACATAAAAGCCTACGAAAAAGAAAAAGACACATTGTACCTTTACAGGGAGGATATCTGAGAAGTGGGTGTGGCTCACTGATGATGCCTTAAAAGGCAGAAATAGCTATCTGAGTCTCCCAGAGAGCAACACAGAGTTGCAGTTTGTCAGCAGAAAAAAGGCCCAGAAACTTGTGAATGAGATTTCACAGAACCAGGGCTGTAGAACAACTTAGCTTACGTAGGTAAAACCTGGCTAGAAAGAATATGCACATAAAAGCCTCCGAAAAAGAAAAAGACACATTGTACCTTTACAGGGAGGATATCTGAGAAGTGGGTGTGGCTCACTGATGATGCCTTAAAAGGCAGAAATAGCTATCTGAGTCTCCCAGAGAGCAACACAGAGTTGCAGTTTGTCAGCAGAAAAAAGGCCCAGAAACTTGTGAATGAGATTTCACAGAACCAGGGCTGTAGAACAACTTACCTTACGTAGGTAAAACCTGGCTAGAAAGAATATTCACATAAAAGCCTACGAAAAAGAAAAAGACACATTGTACCTTTACAGGGAGGATATCTGAGAAGTGGGTGTGGCTCACTGATGATGCCTTAAAAGGCAGAAATAGCTATCTGAGTCTCCCAGAGAGCAACACAGAGTTGCAGTTTGTCAGCAGAAAAAAGGCCCAGAAACTTGTGAATGAGATTTCACAGAACCAGGGCTGTAGAACAACTTAGCTTATGTAGGTAAAAACTGGCTAGAAAGAATATTCACATAAAAGCCTACGAAAAAGAAAAAGACACATTGTACCTTTACAGGGAGGATATCTGAGAAGTGGGTGTGGCTCACTGATGATGCCTTAAAAGGCAGAAATAGCTATCTGAGTCTCCCAGAGAGCAACACAGAGTTGCAGTTTGTCAGCAGAAAAAAGGCCCAGAAACTTGTGAATGAGATTTCACAGAACCAGGGCTGTAGAACAACTTAGCTTACGTAGGTAAAACCTGGCTAGAAAGAATATGCACATAAAAGCCTACAAAAAAGAAAAAGACACATTGTACCTTTACAGGGAGGATATCTGAGAAGTGGGTGTGGCTCACTGATGATGCCTTAAAAGGCAGAAATAGCTATCTGAGTCTCCCAGAGAGCAACACAGAGTTGCAGTTTGTCAGCAGAAAAAAGGCCCAGAAACTTGTGAATGAGATTTCACAGAACCAGGGCTGTAGAACAACTTAGCTTACGTAGGTAAAACCTGGCTAGAAAGAATATGCACATAAAAGCCTACGAAAAAGAAAAAGACACATTGTACCTTTACAGGGAGGATATCTGAGAAGTGGGTGTGGCTCACTGATGATGCCTTAAAAGGCAGAAATAGCTATCTGAGTCTCCCAGAGAGCAACACAGAGTTGCAGTTTGTCAGCAGAAAAAAGGCCCAGAAACTTGTGAATGAGATTTCACAGAACCAGGGCTGTAGAACAACTTAGCTTACGTAGGTAAAACCTGGCTAGAAAGAATATGCACATAAAAGCCTACGAAAAAGAAAAAGACACATTGTACCTTTACAGGGAGGATATCTGAGAAGTGGGTGTGGCTCACTGATGATGCCTTAAAAGGCAGAAATAGCTATCTGAGTCTCCCAGAGAGCAACACAGAGTTGCAGTTTGTCAGCAGAAAAAAGGCCCAGAAACTTGTGAATGAGATTTCACAGAACCAGGGCTGTAGAACAACTTAGCTTACGTAGGTAAAACCTGGCTAGAAAGAATATGCACATAAAAGCCTACGAAAAAGAAAAAGACACATTGTACCTTTACAGGGAGGATATCTGAGAAGTGGGTGTGGCTCACTGATGATGCCTTAAAAGGCAGAAATAGCTATCTGAGTCTCCCAGAGAGCAACACAGAGTTGCAGTTTGTCAGCAGAAAAAAGGCCCAGAAACTTGTGAATGAGATTTCACAGAACCAGGGCTGTAGAACAACTTAGCTTACGTAGGTAAAACCTGGCTAGAAAGAATATGCACATAAAAGCCTACGAAAAAGAAAAAGACACATTGTACCTTTACAGGGAGGATATCTGAGAAGTGGGTGTGGCTCACTGATGATGCCTTAAAAGGCAGAAATAGCTATCTGAGTCTCCCAGAGAGCAACACAGAGTTGCAGTTTGTCAGCAGAAAAAAGGCCCAGAAACTTGTGAATGAGATTTCACAGAACCAGGGCTGTAGAACAACTTAGCTTACGTAGGTAAAACCTGGCTAGAAAGAATATGCACATAAAAGCCTACGAAAAAGAAAAAGACACATTGTACCTTTACAGGGAGGATATCTGAGAAGTGGGTGTGGCTCACTGATGATGCCTTAAAAGGCAGAAATAGCTATCTGAGTCTCCCAGAGAGCAACACAGAGTTGCAGTTTGTCAGCAGAAAAAAGGCCCAGAAACTTGTGAATGAGATTTCACAGAACCAGGGCTGTAGAACAACTTAGCTTACGTAGGTAAAACCTGGCTAGAAAGAATATGCACATAAAAGCCTACGAAAAAGAAAAAGACACATTGTACCTTTACAGGGAGGATATCTGAGAAGTGGGTGTGGCTCACTGATGATGCCTTAAAAGGCAGAAATAGCTATCTGAGTCTCCCAGAGAGCAACACAGAGTTGCAGTTTGTCAGCAGAAAAAAGGCCCAGAAACTTGTGAATGAGATTTCACAGAACCAGGGCTGTAGAACAACTTACCTTACGTAGGTAAAACCTGGCTAGAAAGAATATTCACATAAAAGCCTACGAAAAAGAAAAATACACATTGTACCTTTACAGGGAGGATATCTGAGAAGTGGGTGTGGCTCACTGATGATGCCTTAAAAGGCAGAAATAGCTATCTGAGTCTCCCAGAGAGCAACACAGAGTTGCAGTTTGTCAGCAGAAAAAAGGCCCAGAAACTTGTGAATGAGATTTCACAGAACCAGGGCTGTAGAACAACTTAGCTTATGTAGGTAAAACCTGGCTAGAAAGAATATTCACATAAAAGCCTACGAAAAAGAAAAAGACACATTGTACCTTTACAGGGAGGATATCTGAGAAGTGGGTGTGGCTCACTGATGATGCCTTAAAAGGCAGAAATAGCTATCTGAGTCTCCCAGAGAGCAACACAGAGTTGCAGTTTGTCAGCAGAAAAAAGGCCCAGAAACTTGTGAATGAGATTTCACAGAACCAGGGCTGTAGAACAACTTAGCTTACGTAGGTAAAACCTGGCTAGAAAGAATATGCACATAAAAGCCTACGAAAAAGAAAAAGACACATTGTACCTTTACAGGGAGGATATCTGAGAAGTGGGTGTGGCTCACTGATGATGCCTTAAAAGGCAGAAATAGCTATCTGAGTCTCCCAGAGAGCAACACAGAGTTGCAGTTTGTCAGCAGAAAAAAGGCCCAGAAACTTGTGAATGAGATTTCACAGAACCAGGGCTGTAGAACAACTTAGCTTACGTAGGTAAAACCTGGCTAGAAAGAATATGCACATAAAAGCCTACGGAAAAGAAAAAGACACATTGTACCTTTACAGGGAGGATATCTGAGAAGTGGGTGTGGCTCACTGATGATGCCTTAAAAGGCAGAAATAGCTATCTGAGTCTCCCAGAGAGCAACACAGAGTTGCAGTTTGTCAGCAGAAAAAAGGCCCAGAAACTTGTGAATGAGATTTCACAGAACCAGGGCTGTAGAACAACTTAGCTTACGTACGTAAAACCTGGCTAGAAAGAATATGCACATAAAAGCCTACGAAAAACAAAAAGACACATTGTACCTTTACAGGGAGGATATCTGAGAAGTGGGTGTGGCTCACTGATGATGCCTTAAAAGGCAGAAATAGCTATCTGAGTCTCCCAGAGAGCAACACAGAGTTGCAGTTTGTCAGCAGAAAAAAGGCCCAGAAACTTGTGAATGAGATTTCACAGAACCAGGGCTGTAGAACAACTTAGCTTACGTAGGTAAAACCTGTCTAGAAAGAATATACACATAAAAGCCTACGAAAAAGAAGAAGACACATTGTACCTTTACAGGGAGGATATCTGAGAAGTGGGTGTGGCTCACTGATGATGCCTTAAAAGGCAGAAATAGCTATCTGAGTCTCCCAGAGAGCAACACAGAGTTGCAGTTTGTCAGCAGAAAAAAGGCCCAGAAACTTGTGAATGAGATTTCACAGAACCAGGGCTGTAGAACAACTTAGCTTACGTAGGTAAAACCTGGCTAGAAAGAATATACACATAAAAGCCTACGAAAAAGAAAAAGACACATTGTACCTTTACAGAGAGGATATCTGAGAAGAGGGTGTGGCTCACTGATGATGCCTTAAAACGCAGAAATAGCTATCTGAGTCTCCCAGAGAGCAACACAGAGTTGCAGTTTGTCAGCAGAAAAAAGGCCCAGAAACTTGTGAATGAGATTTCACAGAACCAGGGCTGTAGAACAACTTAGTTTACGTAGGTAAAACCTGGCTAGAAAGAATATGCACATAAAAGCCTACGAAAAAGAAAAAGACACATTGTACCTTTACAGGGAGGATATCTGAGAAGTGGGTGTGGCTCACTGATGATGCCTTAAAAGGCAGAAATAGCTATCTGGGTCTCCCAGAGAGCAACACAGAGTTGCAGTTTGTCAGCAGAAAAAAGGCCCAGAAACTTGTGAATGAGATTTCACAGAACCAGGGCTGTAGAACAACTTAGCTTACGTACGTAAAACCTGGCTAGAAAGAATATGCACATAAAAGCCTACAAAAAAGAAAAAGACACATTGTACCTTTACAGGGAGGATATCTGAGAAGTGGGTGTGGCTCACTGATGATGCCTTAAAAGGCAGAAATAGCTATCTGAGTCTCCCAGAGAGCAACACAGAGTTGCAGTTTGTCAGCAGAAAAAAGGCCCAGAAACTTGTGAATGAGATTTCACAGAACCAGGGCTGTAGAACAACTTAGCTTACGTAGGTAAAACCTGGCTAGAAAGAATATGCACATAAAAGCCTACGAAAAAGAAAAAGACACATTGTACCTTTACAGGGAGGATATCTGAGAAGTGGGTGTGGCTCACTGATGATGCCTTAAAAGGCAGAAATAGCTATCTGAGTCTCCCAGAGAGCAACACAGAGTTGCAGTTTGTCAGCAGAAAAAAGGCCCAGAAACTTGTGAATGAGATTTCACAGAACCAGGGCTGTAGAACAACTTAGCTTACGTAGGTAAAACCTGGCTAGAAAGAATATGCACATAAAAGCCTACGAAAAAGAAAAAGACACATTGTACCTTTACAGGGAGGATATCTGAGAAGTGGGTGTGGCTCACTGATGATGCCTTAAAAGGCAGAAATAGCTATCTGAGTCTCCCAGAGAGCAACACAGAGTTGCAGTTTGTCAGCAGAAAAAAGGCCCAGAAACTTGTGAATGAGATTTCACAGAACCAGGGCTGTAGAACAACTTAGCTTACGTAGGTAAAACCTGGCTAGAAAGAATATTCACATAAAAGCCTACGAAAAAGAAAAAGACACATTGTACCTTTACAGGGAGGATATCTGAGAAGTGGGTGTGGCTCACTGATGATGCCTTAAAAGGCAGAAATAGCTATCTGAGTCTCCCAGAGAGCAACACAGAGTTGCAGTTTGTCAGCAGAAAAAAGGCCCAGAAACTTGTGAATGAGATTTCACAGAACCAGGGCTGTAGAACAACTTAGCTTATGTAGGTAAAAACTGGCTAGAAAGAATATTCACATAAAAGCCTACGAAAAAGAAAAAGACACATTGTACCTTTACAGGGAGGATATCTGAGAAGTGGGTGTGGCTCACTGATGATGCCTTAAAAGGCAGAAATAGCTATCTGAGTCTCCCAGAGAGCAACACAGAGTTGCAGTTTGTCAGCAGAAAAAAGGCCCAGAAACTTGTGAATGAGATTTCACAGAACCAGGGCTGTAGAACAACTTAGCTTACGTAGGTAAAACCTGGCTAGAAAGAATATGCACATAAAAGCCTACAAAAAAGAAAAAGACACATTGTACCTTTACAGGGAGGATATCTGAGAAGTGGGTGTGGCTCACTGATGATGCCTTAAAAGGCAGAAATAGCTATCTGAGTCTCCCAGAGAGCAACACAGAGTTGCAGTTTGTCAGCAGAAAAAAGGCCCAGAAACTTGTGAATGAGATTTCACAGAACCAGGGCTGTAGAACAACTTAGCTTACGTAGGTAAAACCTGGCTAGAAAGAATATGCACATAAAAGCCTACGAAAAAGAAAAAGACACATTGTACCTTTACAGGGAGGATATCTGAGAAGTGGGTGTGGCTCACTGATGATGCCTTAAAAGGCAGAAATAGCTATCTGAGTCTCCCAGAGAGCAACACAGAGTTGCAGTTTGTCAGCAGAAAAAAGGCCCAGAAACTTGTGAATGAGATTTCACAGAACCAGGGCTGTAGAACAACTTAGCTTACGTAGGTAAAACCTGGCTAGAAAGAATATGCACATAAAAGCCTACGAAAAAGAAAAAGACACATTGTACCTTTACAGGGAAGATATCTGAGAAGTGGGTGTGGCTCACTGATGATGCCTTAAAAGGCAGAAATAGCTATATGAGTCTCCCAGAGAGCAACACAGAGTTGCAGTTTGTCAGCAGAAAAAAGGCCCAGAAACTTGTGAATGAGATTTCACAGAACCAGGGCTGTAGAACAACTTAGCTTACGTAGGTAAAATCTGGCTAGAAAGAATATACACATAAAAGCCTACGAAAAAGAAAAAGACACATTGTACCTTTACAGAGAGGATATCTGAGAAGTGGGTGTGGCTCACTGATGATGCCTTAAAAGGCAGAAATAGCTATCTGAGTCTCCCAGAGAGCAACACAGAGTTGCAGTTTGTCAGCAGAAAAAAGGCCCAGAAACTTGTGAATGAGATTTCACAGAACCAGGGCTGTAGAACAACTTAGTTTACGTAGGTAAAACCTGGCTAGAAAGAATATGCACATAAAAGCCTACGAAAAAGAAAAAGACACATTGTACCTTTACAGGGAGGATATCTGAGAAGTGGGTGTGGCTCACTGATGATGCCTTAAAAGGCAGAAATAGCTATCTGAGTCTCCCAGAGAGCAACACAGAGTTGCAGTTTGTCAGCAGAAAAAAGGCCCAGAAACTTGTGAATGAGATTTCACAGAACCAGGGCTGTAGAACAACTTAGCTTACGTAGGTAAAACCTGGCTAGAAAGAATATGCACATAAAAGCCTACGAAAAAGAAAAAGACACATTGTACCTTTACAGGGAGGATATCTGAGAAGTGGGTGTGGCTCACTGATGATGCCTTAAAAGGCAGAAATAGCTATCTGAGTCTCCCAGAGAGCAACACAGAGTTGCAGTTTGTCAGCAGAAAAAAGGCCCAGAAACTTGTGAATGAGATTTCACAGAACCAGGGCTGTAGAACAACTTAGCTTACGTAGGTAAAACCTGGCTAGAAAGAATATGCACATAAAAGCCTACAAAAAAGAAAAAGACACATTGTACCTTTACAGGGAGGATATCTGAGAAGTGGGTGTGGCTCACTGATGATGCCTTAAAAGGCAGAAATAGCTATCTGAGTCTCCCAGAGAGCAACACAGAGTTGCAGTTTGTCAGCAGAAAAAAGGCCCAGAAACTTGTGAATGAGATTTCACAGAACCAGGGCTGTAGAACAACTTAGCTTATGTAGGTAAAAACTGGCTAGAAAGAATATTCACATAAAAGCCTACGAAAAAGAAAAAGACACATTGTACCTTTACAGGGAGGATATCTGAGAAGTGGGTGTGGCTCACTGATGATGCCTTAAAAGGCAGAAATAGCTATCTGAGTCTCCCAGAGAGCAACACAGAGTTGCAGTTTGTCAGCAGAAAAAAGGCCCAGAAACTTGTGAATGAGATTTCACAGAACCAGGGCTGTAGAACAACTTAGCTTACGTAGGTAAAACCTGGCTAGAAAGAATATGCACATAAAAGCCTACAAAAAAGAAAAAGACACATTGTACCTTTACAGGGAGGATATCTGAGAAGTGGGTGTGGCTCACTGATGATGCCTTAAAAGGCAGAAATAGCTATCTGAGTCTCCCAGAGAGCAACACAGAGTTGCAGTTTGTCAGCAGAAAAAAGGCCCAGAAACTTGTGAATGAGATTTCACAGAACCAGGGCTGTAGAACAACTTAGCTTACGTAGGTAAAACCTGGCTAGAAAGAATATGCACATAAAAGCCTACGAAAAAGAAAAAGACACATTGTACCTTTACAGGGAGGATATCTGAGAAGTGGGTGTGGCTCACTGATGATGCCTTAAAAGGCAGAAATAGCTATCTGAGTCTCCCAGAGAGCAACACAGAGTTGCAGTTTGTCAGCAGAAAAAAGGCCCAGAAACTTGTGAATGAGATTTCACAGAACCAGGGCTGTAGAACAACTTAGCTTACGTAGGTAAAACCTGGCTAGAAAGAATATGCACATAAAAGCCTACGAAAAAGAAAAAGACACATTGTACCTTTACAGGGAAGATATCTGAGAAGTGGGTGTGGCTCACTGATGATGCCTTAAAAGGCAGAAATAGCTATATGAGTCTCCCAGAGAGCAACACAGAGTTGCAGTTTGTCAGCAGAAAAAAGGCCCAGAAACTTGTGAATGAGATTTCACAGAACCAGGGCTGTAGAACAACTTAGCTTACGTAGGTAAAATCTGGCTAGAAAGAATATACACATAAAAGCCTACGAAAAAGAAAAAGACACATTGTACCTTTACAGAGAGGATATCTGAGAAGTGGGTGTGGCTCACTGATGATGCCTTAAAAGGCAGAAATAGCTATCTGAGTCTCCCAGAGAGCAACACAGAGTTGCAGTTTGTCAGCAGAAAAAAGGCCCAGAAACTTGTGAATGAGATTTCACAGAACCAGGGCTGTAGAACAACTTAGTTTACGTAGGTAAAACCTGGCTAGAAAGAATATGCACATAAAAGCCTACGAAAAAGAAAAAGACACATTGTACCTTTACAGGGAGGATATCTGAGAAGTGGGTGTGGCTCACTGATGATGCCTTAAAAGGCAGAAATAGCTATCTGAGTCTCCCAGAGAGCAACACAGAGTTGCAGTTTGTCAGCAGAAAAAAGGCCCAGAAACTTGTGAATGAGATTTCACAGAACCAGGGCTGTAGAACAACTTAGCTTACGTACGTAAAACCTGGCTAGAAAGAATATGCACATAAAAGCCTACGAAAAAGAAAAAGACACATTGTACCTTTACAGGGAGGATATCTGAGAAGTGGGTGTGGCTCACTGATGATGCCTTAAAAGGCAGAAATAGCTATCTGAGTCTCCCAGAGAGCAACACAGAGTTGCAGTTTGTCAGCAGAAAAAAGGCCCAGAAACTTGTGAATGAGATTTCACAGAACCAGGGCTGTAGAACAACTTAGCTTACGTAGGTAAAACCTGGCTAGAAAGAATATGCACATAAAAGCCTACGAAAAAGAAAAGGACATATTGTACCTTTACAGGGAGGATATCTGAGAAGTGGGTGTGGCTCACTGATGATGCCTTAAAAGGCAGAACTAGCTATCTGAGTCTCCCAGAGAGCAACACAGAGTTGCAGTTTGTCAGCAGAAAAAAGGCCCAGAAACTTGTGAATGAGATTTCACAGAACCAGGGCTGTAGAACAACTTAGTTTACGTAGGTAAAACCTGTCTAGAAAGAATATACACATAAAAGCCTACGAAAAAGAAGAAGACACATTGTACCTTTACAGGGAGGATATCTGAGAAGTGGGTGTGGCTCACTGATGATGCCTTAAAAGGCAGAAATAGCTATCTGAGTCTCCCAGAGAGCAACACAGAGTTGCAGTTTGTCAGCAGAAAAAAGGCCCAGAAACTTGTGAATGAGATTTCACAGAACCAGGGCTGTAGAACAACTTAGCTTACGTAGGTAAAACCTGGCTAGAAAGAATATACACATAAAAGCCTACGAAAAAGAAAAAGACACATTGTACCTTTACAGAGAGGATATCTGAGAAGTGGGTGTGGCTCACTGATGATGCCTTAAAAGGCAGAAATAGCTATCTGAGTCTCCCAGAGAGCAACACAGAGTTGCAGTTTGTCAGCAGAAAAAAGGCCCAGAAACTTGTGAATGAGATTTCACAGAACCAGGGCTGTAGAACAACTTAGTTTACGTAGGTAAAACCTGGCTAGAAAGAATATGCACATAAAAGCCTAAAAAAAGAAAAAGACACATTGTACCTTTACAGGGAGGATATCTGAGAAGTGGGTGTGGCTCACTGATGATGCCTTAAAAGGCAGAAATAGCTATCTGAGTCTCCCAGAGAGCAACACAGAGTTGCAGTTTGTCAGCAGAAAAAATGCCCAGAAATTTGTGAATGAGATTTCACAGAACCAGGGCTGTAGAACAACTTAGCTTACGTAGGTAAAACCTGGCTAGAAAGAATATGCACATAAAAGCCTACGAAAAAGAAAAAGACACATTGTACCTTTACAGGGAGGATATCTGAGAAGTGGGTGTGGCTCACTGATGAGGCCTTAAAAGGCAGAAATAGCTATCTGAGTCTCCCAGAGAGCAACACAGAGTTGCAGTTTGTCAGCAGAAAAAAGGCCCAGAAACTTGTGAATGAGATTTCACAGAACCAGGGCTGTAGAACAACTTAGCTTACGTAGGTAAAACCTGGCTAGAAAGAATATGCACATAAAAGCCTACGAAAAAGAAAAGGACATATTGTACCTTTACAGGGAGGATATCTGAGAAGTGGGTGTGGCTCACTGATGATGCCTTAAAAGGCAGAACTAGCTATCTGAGTCTCCCAGAGAGCAACACAGAGTTGCAGTTTGTCAGCAGAAAAAAGGCCCAGAAACTTGTGAATGAGATTTCACAGAACCAGGGCTGTAGAACAACTTAGTTTACGTAGGTAAAACCTGTCTAGAAAGAATATACACATAAAAGCCTACGAAAAAGAAGAAGACACATTGTACCTTTACAGGGAGGATATCTGAGAAGTGGGTGTGGCTCACTGATGATGCCTTAAAAGGCAGAAATAGCTATCTGAGTCTCCCAGAGAGCAACACAGAGTTGCAGTTTGTCAGCAGAAAAAAGGCCCAGAAACTTGTGAATGAGATTTCACAGAACCCGGGCTGTAGAACAACTTAGCTTACGTAGGTAAAACCTGGCTAGAAAGAATATACACATAAAAGCCTACGAAAAAGAAAAAGACACATTGTACCTTTACAGAGAGGATATCTGAGAAGTGGGTGTGGCTCACTGATGATGCCTTAAAAGGCAGAAATAGCTATCTGAGTCTCCCAGAGAGCAACACAGAGTTGCAGTTTGTCAGCAGAAAAAAGGCCCAGAAACTTGTGAATGAGATTTCACAGAACCAGGGCTGTAGAACAACTTAGTTTACGTAGGTAAAACCTGGCTAGAAAGAATATGCACATAAAAGCCTAAAAAAAGAAAAAGACACATTGTACCTTTACAGGGAGGATATCTGAGAAGTGGGTGTGGCTCACTGATGATGCCTTAAAAGGCAGAAATAGCTATCTGAGTCTCCCAGAGAGCAACACAGAGTTGCAGTTTGTCAGCAGAAAAAATGCCCAGAAATTTGTGAATGAGATTTCACAGAACCAGGGCTGTAGAACCACTTAGCTTACGTAGGTAAAACCTGGCTAGAAAGAATATGCACATAAAAGCCTACCAAAAAGAAAAAGACACATTGTACCTTTACAGGGAGGATATCTGAGAAGTGGGTGTGGCTCACTGATGAGGCCTTAAAAGGCAGAAATAGCTATCTGAGTCTCCCAGAGAGCAACACAGAGTTGCAGTTTGTCAGCAGAAAAAAGGCCCAGAAACTTGTGAATGAGATTTCACAGAACCAGGGCTGTAGAACAACTTAGTTTACGTAGGTAAAACCTGGCTAGAAAGAATATGCACATAAAAGCCTACGAAAAAGAAAAAGACACATTGTACCTTTACAGGGAGGATATCTGAGAAGTGGGTGTGGCTCACTGATGATGCCTTAAAAGGCAGAAATAGCTATCTGAGTCTCCCAGAGAGCAACACAGAGTTGCAGTTTGTCAGCAGAAAAAAGGCCCAGAAACTTGTGAATGAGATTTCACAGAACCAGGGCTGTAGAACAACTTAGTTTACGTAGGTAAAACCTGGCTAGAAAGAATATGCACATAAAAGCCTACGAAAAAGAAAAAGACACATTGTACCTTTACAGGGAGGATATCTGAAAAGTGGGTGTGGCTCACTGATGATGCCTTAAAAGGCAGAAATAGCTATCTGAGTCTCCCAGAGAGCAACACAGAGTTGCAGTTTGTCAGCAGAAAAAAGGCCCAGAAACTTGTGAATGAGATTTCATAGAACCAGGGCTGTAGAACAACTTAGCTTACGTAGGTAAAACCTGGCTAGAAAGAATATGCACATAAAAGCCTACAAAAAAGAAAAAGACACATTGTACCTTTACAGGGAGGATATCTGAGAAGTGGGTGTGGCTCACTGATGATGCCTTAAAAGGCAGAAATAGCTATCTGAGTCTCCCAGAGAGCAACACAGAGTTGCAGTTTGTCAGCAGAAAAAAGGCCCAGAAACTTGTGAATGAGATTTCAGAGAACCAGGGCTGTAGAACAACTTACCTTACGTAGGTAAAACCTGGCTAGAAAGAATATGCACATAAAAGCCTACGAAAAAGAAAAAGACACATTGTACCTTTACAGGGAGGATATCTGAGAAGTGGGTGTGGCTCACTGATTTTCCTTAAAAGGCAGAAATAGCTATCTGAGTCTCCCAGAGAGCAGCACAGAATTGCAGTTTGTCAGCAGAAAAAAGGCCCAGAAACTTGTGAATGAGATTTCACAGAACCAGGGCTGTAGAACAACTTAGTTTACGTAGGTAAAACCTGGCTAGAAAGAATATGCACATAAAAGCCTACGAAAAAGAAAAAGACACATTGTACCTTTACAGGGAGGATATCTGAAAAGTGGGTGTGGCTCACTGATGATGCCTTAAAAGGCAGAAATAGCTATCTGAGTCTCCCAGAGAGCAACACAGAGTTGCAGTTTGTCAGCAGAAAAAAGGCCCAGAAACTTGTGAATGAGATTTCACAGAACCAGGGCTGTAGAACAACTTAGCTTACGTAGGTAAAACCTGGCTAGAAAGAATATGCACATAAAAGCCTACGAAAAAGAAAAAGACACATTGTACCTTTACAGGGAGGATATCTGAGAAGTGGGTGTGGCTCACTGATGATGCCTTAAAAGGCAGAAATAGCTATCTGAGTCTCCCAGAGAGCAACACAGAGTTGCAGTTTGTCAGCAGAAAAAAGGCCCAGAAACTTGTGAATGAGATTTCACAGAACCAGTGTAGAACAACTTAGCTTACGTAGGTAAAACCTGGCTAGAAAGAATATGCACATAAAAGCCTACGAAAAAGAAAAGGACATATTATACCTTTACAGGGAGGATATCTGAGAAGTGGGTGTGGCTCACTGATGAGGCCTTAAAAGGCAGAAATAGCTATCTCAGTCTCCAGAGAGCAACACAGAGTTGCAGTTTGTCAGCAGAAAAAAGGCCCAGAAACTTGTGAATGAGAATTTCACAGAACCAGGGCTGTAGAACAACTTAGTTTACGTAGGTAAAACCTGGCTAGAAAGAATATGCACATAAAAGCCTACGAAAAAGAAAAAGACACATTGTACCTTTACAGGGAGGATATCTGAGAAGTGGGTGTGGCTCACTGATGATGCCTTAAAAGGCAGAAATAGCTATCTGAGTCTCCCAGAGAGCAACACAGAGTTGCAGTTTGTCAGCAGAAAAAAGGCCCAGAAACTTGTGAATGAGATTTCACAGAACCAGGGCTGTAGAACAACTTAGCTTACGTAGGTAAAACCTGGCTAGAAAGAATATGCACATAAAAGCCTACGAAAAAGAAAAGACACATTGTACCTTTACAGGGAGGATATCTGAGAAGTGGGTGTGGCTCACTGATGAGGCCTTAAAAGGCAGAAATAGCTATCTGAGTCTCCCAGAGAGCAACACAGAGTTGCAGTTTGTCAGCAGAAAAAAGGCCCAGAAACTTGTGAATGAGATTTCACAGAACCAGGGCTGTAGAACAACTTAGTTTACGTAGGTAAAACCTGTCTAGAAAGATATACACATAAAAGCCTACGAAAAAGAAGAAGACACATTGTACCTTTACAGGGAGGATATCTGAGAAGTGGGTGTGGCTCACTGATGATGCCTTAAAAGGCAGAAATAGCTATCTGAGTCTCCCAGAGAGCAACACAGAGTTGCAGTTTGTCAGCAGAAAAAGGCCCAGAAACTTGTGAATGAGATTTCACAGAACCAGGGCTGTAGAACAACTTAGTTTACGTAGGTAAAACCTGGCTAGAAAGAATATGCACATAAAAGCCTAAAAAAAGAAAAAGACGCATTGTACCTTTACAGGAGGATATCTGAGAAGTGGGTGTGGCTCACTGATGATGCCTTAGAAGGCAGAAATAGCTATCTGAGTCTCCCAGAGAGCACACAGAGTTGCAGTTTGTCAGCAGAAAAAATGCCCAGAAATTTGTGAATGAGATTTCACAGAACCAGGGCTGTAGAACAACTTAGCTTACGTAGGTAAAACCTGGCTAGAAAGAATATGCACATAAAAGCCTACGAAAAAGAAAAAGACACATTGTACCTTTACAGGGAGGATATCTGAGAAGTGGGTGTGGCTCACTGATGAGGCCTTAAAAGGCAGAAATAGCTATCTGAGTCTCCCAGAGAGCAACACAGAGTTGCAGTTTGTCAGCAGAAAAAAGGCCCAGAAACTTGTGAATGAGATTTCACAGAACCAGGGCTGTAGAACAACTTAGTTTACGTAGGTAAAACCTGGCTAGAAAGAATATGCACATAAAAGCCTACGAAAAAGAAAAAGACACATTGTACCTTACAGGGAGGATATCTGAGAAGTGGGTGTGGCTCACTGATGATGCCTTAAAAGGCAGAAATAGCTATCTGAGTCTCCCAGAGAGCAACACAGAGTTGCAGTTTGTCAGCAGAAAAAAGGCCCAGAAACTTGTGAATGAGATTTCACAGAACCAGGGCTGTAGAACAACTTAGTTTACGTAGGTAAAACCTGGCTAGAAAGAATATGCACATAAAAGCCTACGAAAAAGAAAAAGACACATTGTACCTTTACAGGGAGGATATCTGAAAAGTGGGTGTGGCTCACTGATGATGCCTTAAAAGGCAGAAATAGCTATCTGAGTCTCCCAGAGAGCAACACAGAGTTGCAGTTTGTCAGCAGAAAAAGGCCCAGAAACTTGTGAATGAGATTTCACAGAACCAGGGCTGTAGAACAACTTAGTTTTACGTAGGTAAAACCTGGTTAGAAAGAATATGCACATAAAAGCCTACGAAAAAGAAAAGACACATTGTACCTTTACAGGGAGGATATCTGAAAAAGTGGGTGTGGCTCACTGATGATGCCTTAAAAGGCAGAAATAGCTATCTGAGTCTCCCAGAGAGCAACACAGAGTTGCAGTTTGTCAGCAGAAAAAAGGCCCAGAAACTTGTGAATGAGATTTCATAGAACCAGGGCTGTAGAACAACTTAGCTTACGTAGGTAAAACCTGGCTAGAAAGAATATGCACATAAAAGCCTACAAAAAAGAAAAAGACACATTGTACCTTTACAGGGAGGATATCTGAGAAGTGGGTGTGGCTCACTGATGATGCCTTAAAAGGCAGAACTAGCTATCTGGAGTCTCCCAGAGAGCAACACAGAGTTGCAGTTTGTCAGCAGAAAAAAGGCCCAGAAACTTGTGAATGAGATTTCACAGAACCAGGGCTGTAGAACAACTTAGTTTACGTAGGTAAAACCTGTCTAGAAAGAATATACACATAAAAGCCTACGAAAAAGAAGAAGACACATTGTACCTTTACAGGGAGGATATCTGAGAAGTGGGTGTGGCTCACTGATGATGCCTTAAAAGGCAGAAATAGCTATCTGAGTCTCCCAGAGAGCAACACAGAGTTGCAGTTTGTCAGCAGAAAAAAGGCCCAGAAACTTGTGAATGAGATTTCACAGAACCAGGGCTGTAGAACAACTTAGCTTACGTAGGTAAAACCTGGCTAGAAAGAATATACACATAAAAGCCTACGAAAAAGAAAAAAGACACATTGTACCTTTACAGAGAGGATATCTGAGAAGTGGGTGTGGCTCACTGATGATGCCTTAAAAGCAGAAATAGCTATCTGAGTCTCCCAGAGAGCAACACAGAGTTGCAGTTTGTCAGCAGAAAAAAGGCCCAGAAACTTGTGAATGAGATTTCACAGAACCAGGGCTGTAGAAACAACTTAGTTTACGTAGGTAAAACCTGGCTAGAAAGAAATGCACATAAAAGCCTAAAAAAAGAAAAAGACACATTGTACCTTTACAGGGAGGATATCTGAGAAGTGGGTGTGGCTCACTGATGATGCCTTAAAAGGCAGAAATAGCTATCTGAGTCTCCCAGAGAGCAACACAGAGTTGCAGTTTTGTCAGCAGAAAAAATGCCCAGAAATTTGTGAATGAGATTTCACAGAACCAGGGCTGTAGAACAACTTAGCTTACGTAGGTAAAACCTGGCTAGAAAGAATATGCACATAAAAGCCTACCAAAAAGAAAAAGACACATTGTACCTTTACAGGGAGGATATCTGAGAAGTGGGTGTGGCTCACTGATGATGCCTTAAAAGGCAGAAATAGCTATCTGAGTCTCCCAGAGAGCAACACAGAGTTGCAGTTTGTCAGCAGAAAAAAGGCCCAGAAACTTGTGAATGAGATTTCACAGAACCAGGGCTGTAGAACAACTTAGTTTACGTAGGTAAAACCTGGCTAGAAAGAATATGCACATAAAAGCCTACGAAAAAGAAAAAGACACATTGTACCTTTACAGGGAGGATATCTGAGAAGTGGGTGTGGCTCACTGATGATGCCTTAAAAGGCAGAAATAGCTATCTGAGTCTCCCAGAGAGCAACACAGAGTTGCAGTTTGTCAGCAGAAAAAAGGCCCAGAAACTTGTGAATGAGATTTCACAGAACCAGGGCTGTAGAACAACTTAGTTTACGTAGGTAAAACCTGGCTAGAAAGAATATGCACATAAAAGCCTACGAAAAAGAAAAAGACACATTGTACCTTTACAGGGAGGATATCTGAAAAGTGGGTGTGGCTCACTGATGATGCCTTAAAAGGCAGAAATAGCTATCTGAGTCTCCCAGAGAGCAACACAGAGTTGCAGTTTGTCAGCAGAAAAAGGCCCAGAAACTTGTGAATGAGATTTCATAGAACCAGGGCTGTAGAACAACTTAGCTTACGTAGGTAAAACCTGGCTAGAAAGAATATGCACATAAAAGCCTACAAAAAAGAAAAAGACACATTGTACCTTTACAGGGAGGATATCTGAGAAGTGGGTGTGGCTCACTGATGATGCCTTAAAAGGCAGAAATAGCTATCTGAGTCTCCCAGAGAGCAACACAGAGTTGCAGTTTGTCAGCAGAAAAAAGGCCCAGAAACTTGTGAATGAGATTTCAGAGAACCAGGGCTGTAGAACAACTTACCTTACGTAGGTAAAACCTGGCTAGAAAGAATATGCACATAAAAGCCTACGAAAAAGAAAAAGACACATTGTACCTTTACAGGGAGGATATCTGAGAAGTGGGTGTGGCTCACTGATTTTCCTTAAAAGGCAGAAATAGCTATCTGAGTCTCCCAGAGAGCAGCACAGAATTGCAGTTTGTCAGCAGAAAAAAGGCCCAGAAACTTGTGAATGAGATTTCACAGAACCAGGGCTGTAGAACAACTTAGTTTACGTAGGTAAAACCTGGCTAGAAAGAATATGCACATAAAAGCCTACGAAAAAGAAAAAGACACAATTGTACCTTTACAGGAGGATATCTGAAAAGTGGGTGTGGCTCACTGATGATGCCTTAAAAGGCAGAAATAGCTATCTGAGTCTCCCAGAGAGCAACACAGAGTTGCAGTTTGTCAGCAGAAAAAAGGCCCAGAAACTTGTGAATGAGATTTCACAGAACCAGGGCTGTAGAACAACTTAGCTTACGTAGGTAAAACCTGGCTAGAAAGAATATGCACATAAAAGCCTACGAAAAAGAAAAAGATCACATTGTACCTTTACAGGGAGGATATCTGAGAAGTGGGTGTGGCTCACTGATGATGCCTTAAAAGGCAGAAATAGCTATCTGAGTCTCCCAGAGAGCAACACAGAGTTGCAGTTTGTCAGCAGAAAAAAGGCCCAGAAACTTGTGAATGAGATTTCACAGAACCAGGGCTGTAGAACAACTTAGCTTACGTAGGTAAAACCTGGCTAGAAAGAATATGCACATAAAAGCCTACGAAAAAGAAAAGGACATATTGTACCTTTACAGGGAGGATATCTGAGAAGTGGGTGTGGCTCACTGATGAGGCCTTAAAAGGCAGAAATAGCTATCTCAGTCTCCCAGAGAGCAACACAGAGTTGCAGTTTGTCAGCAGAAAAAGGCCCAGAAACTTGTGAATGAGATTTCACAGAACCAGGGCTGTAGAACAACTTAGTTTACGTAGGTAAAACCTGGCTAGAAAGAATATGCACATAAAAGCCTACGAAAAAGAAAAAGACACATTGTACCTTTACAGGGAGGATATCTGAGAAGTGGGTGTGGCTCACTGATGATGCCTTAAAAGGCAGAAATAGCTATCTGAGTCTCCCAGAGAGCAACACAGAGTTGCAGTTTGTCAGCAGAAAAAAGGCCCAGAAACTTGTGAATGAGATTTCACAGAACCAGGGCTGTAGAACAACTTAGCTTACGTAGGTAAACCTGGCTAGAAAGAATATGCACATAAAAGCCTACGAAAAAGAAAAAGACACATTGTACCTTTACAGGGAGGATATCTGAGAAGTGGGTGTGGCTCACTGATGAGGCCTTAAAAGGCAGAAATAGCTATCTGAGTCTCCCAGAGAGCAACACAGAGTTGCAGTTTGTCAGCAGAAAAAAGGCCCAGAAACTTGTGAATGAGATTTCACAGAACCAGGGCTGTAGAACAACTTAGTTTACGTAGGTAAAACCTGTCTAGAAGAATATACACATAAAAGCCTACGAAAAAGAAGAAGACACATTGTACCTTTACAGGGAGGATATCTGAGAAGTGGGTGTGGCTCACTGATGATGCCTTAAAAGGCAGAAATAGCTATCTGAGTCTCCAGAGAGCAACACAGAGTTGCAGTTTGTCAGCAGAAAAAAGGCCCAGAAACTTGTGAATGAGATTTCACAGAACCAGGCTGTAGAACAACTTAGCTTACGTAGGTAAAACCTGGCTAGAAAGAATATACACATAAAAGCCTACGAAAAAGAAAAAGACACATTGTACCTTTACAGAGAGGATATCTGAGAAGTGGGTGTGGCTCACTGATGATGCCTTAAAAGGCAGAAATAGCTATCTGAGTCTCCCAGAGAGCAACACAGAGTTGCAGTTTGTCAGCAGAAAAAAGGCCCAGAAACTTGTGAATGAGATTTCACAGAACCAGGGCTGTAGAACAACTTAGTTTACGTAGGTAAAACCTGGCTAGAAAGAATATGCACATAAAAGCCTAAAAAAAGAAAAGACGCATTGTACCTTTACAGGGAGGATATCTGAGAAGTGGGTGTGGCTCACTGATGATGCCTTAAAAGGCAGAAATAGCTATCTGAGTCTCCCATAGAGCAACACAGAGTTGCAGTTTGTCAGCAGAAAAAATGCCCAGAAATTTGTGAATGAGATTTCACAGAACCAGGGCTGTAGAACAACTTAGCTTACGTAGGTAAAACCTGGCTAGAAAGAATATGCACATAAAAGCCTACGAAAAAGAAAAAGACACATTGTACCTTTACAGGGAGGATATCTGAGAAGTGGGTGTGGCTCACTGATGAGGCCTTAAAAGGCAGAAATAGCTATCTGAGTCTCCCAGAGAGCAACACAGAGTTGCAGTTTTGTCAGCAGAAAAAAGGCCCAGAAACTTGTGAATGAGATTTCACAGAACCAGGGCTGTAGAACAACTTAGTTTACGTAGGTAAAACCTGGCTAGAAAGAATATGCACATAAAAGCCTACGAAAAAGAAAAAGACACATTGTACCTTTACAGGGAGGATATCTGAGAAGTGGGTGTGGCTCACTGATGATGCCTTAAAAGGCAGAAATAGCTATCTGAGTCTCCCAGAGAGCAACACAGAGTTGCAGTTTGTCAGCAGAAAAAAGGCCAGAAACTTGTGAATGAGATTTCACAGAACCAGGGCTGTAGAACAACTTAGTTTACGTAGGTAAAACCTGGCTAGAAAGAATATGCACATAAAAGCCTACGAAAAAGAAAAAGACACATGGTACCTTTACAGGGAGGATATCTGAAAAGTGGGTGTGGCTCACTGATGATGCCTTAAAAGGCAGAAATAGCTATCTGAGTCTCCCAGAGAGCAACACAGAGTTGCAGTTTGTCAGCAGAAAAAAGGCCCAGAAACTTGTGAATGAGATTTCATAGAACCAGGGCTGTAGAACAACTTAGCTTACGTAGGTAAAACCTGGCTAGAAAGAATATGCACATAAAAGCCTACAAAAAAGAAAAAGACAACATTGTACCTTTACAGGGAGGATATCTGAGAAGTGGGTGTGGCTCACTGATGATGCCTTAAAAGGCAGAAATAGCTATCTGAGTCTCCCAGAGAGCAACACAGAGTTGCAGTTTGTCAGCAGAAAAAAGGCCCAGAAACTTGTGAATGAGATTTCAGAGAACCAGGGCTGTAGAACAACTTACCTTACGTAGGTAAAACCTGGCTAGAAAGAATATGCACATAAAAGCCTACGAAAAAGAAAAGACACATTGTACCTTTACAGGGAGGATATCTGAGAAGTGGGTGTGGCTCACTGATTTTCCTTAAAAGGCAGAAATAGCTATCTGAGTCTCCCAGAGAGCAGCACAGAATTGCAGTTTGTCAGCAGAAAAAAGGCCCAGAAACTTGTGAATGAGATTTCACAGAACCAGGGCTGTAGAACAACTTAGTTTACGTAGGTAAAACCTGGCTAGAAAGAATATGCACATAAAAGCCTACGAAAAAGAAAAAGACACATTGTACCTTTACAGGGAGGATATCTGAAAAGTGGGTGTGGCTCACTGATGATGCCTTAAAAGGCAGAAATAGCTATCTGAGTCTCCCAGAGAGCAACACAGAGTTGCAGTTTGTCAGCAGAAAAAAGGCCCAGAAACTTGTGCATGAGATTTCACAGAACCAGGGCTGTAGAACAACTTAGCTTACGTAGGTAAAACCTGGCTAGAAAGAATATGCACATAAAAGCCTACGAAAAAGAAAAGGACATATTGTACCTTTACAGGGAGGATATCTGAGAAGTGGGTGTGGCTCACTGATGAGGCCTTAAAAGGCAGAAATAGCTATCTCAGTCTCCCAGAGAGCAACACAGAGTTGCAGTTTGTCAGCAGAAAAAAGGCCCAGAAACTTGTGAATGAGATTTCACAGAACCAGGGCTGTAGAACAACTTAGTTTACGTAGGTAAAACCTGGCTAGAAAGAATATGCACATAAAAGCCTACGAAAAAGAAAAAGACACATTGTACCTTTACAGGGAGGATATCTGAAAAGTGGGTGTGGCTCACTGATGATGCCTTAAAAGGCAGAAATAGCTATCTGAGTCTCCCAGAGAGCAACACAGAGTTGCAGTTTGTCAGCAGAAAAAGGCCCAGAAACTTGTGAATGAGAGTTCATAGAACCAGGGCTGTAGAACAACTTAGCTTACGTAGGTAAAACCTGGCTAGAAAGAATAATGCACATAAAAGCCTACAAAAAAGAAAAAGACACATTGTACCTTTACAGGGAGGATATCTGAGAAGTGGGTGTGCCTCACTGATGATGCCTTAAAAGGCAGAAATAGCTATCTGAGTCTCCCAGAGAGCAACACAGAGTTGCAGTTTGTCAGCAGAAAAAGGCCCAGAAACTTGTGAATGAGATTTCAGAGAACCAGGGCTGTAGAACAACTTACCTTACGTAGGTAAAACCTGGCTAGAAAGAATATGCACATAAAAGCCTACGAAAAAGAAAAAGACACATTGTACCTTTACAGGGAGGATATCTGAGAAGTGGGTGTGGCTCACTGATTTCCTTAAAAGGCAGAAATAGCTATCTGAGTCTCCCAGAGAGCAGCACAGAATTGCAGTTTGTCAGCAGAAAAAGGCCCAGAAACTTGTGAATGAGATTTCGACAGAACCAGGCTGTAGAACAACTTAGTTTACGTAGGTAAAACCTGGCTAGAAAGAATATGCACATAAAAGCCTACGAAAAGAAAAAGACACATTGTACCTTTACAGGGAGGATATCTGAAAAGTGGGTGTGGCTCACTGATGATGCCTTAAAAGGCAGAATAGCTATCTGAGTCTCCCAGAGAGCAACACAGAGTTGCAGTTTGTCAGCAGAAAAAAGGCCCAGAAACTTGTGAATGAGATTTCACAGAACCAGGGCTGTAGAACAACTTAGCTTACGTAGGTAAAACCTGGCTAGAAAGAATATGCACATAAAAGCCTACGAAAAAGAAAGGACATATTGTACCTTTACAGGGAGGATATCTGAGAAGTGGGTGTGGCTCACTGATGAGGCCTTAAAAGGCAGAAATAGCTATCTCAGTCTCCCAGAGAGCAACACAGAGTTGCAGTTTGTCAGCAGAACAAAGGCCCAGAAACTTGTGAATGAGATTTCACAGAACCAGGGCTGTAGAACAACTTAGTTTACGTAGGTAAAACCTGGCTAGAAAGGAATATGCACATAAAAGCCTACGAAAAAGTAAAAGACACATTGTACCTTTACAGGGAGGATATCTGAAATGTGGGTGTGGCTCACTGATGATGCCTTAAAAGGCAGAAATAGCTATCTGAGTCTCCCAGAGAGCAACACAGAGTTGCAGTTTGTCAGCAGAAAAAAGGCCCAGAAACTTGTGAATGAGATTTCACAGAACCAGGGCTGTAGAACAACTTAGCTTACGTAGGTAAAACCTGGCTAGAAAGAATATGCCACATAAAAGCCTACGAAAACAGAAAGGACATATTGTACCTTTTACAGGGAGGATATCTGAGAAGTGGGTGTGGCTCACTGATGAGGCCTTAAAAGGCAGAAATAGCTATCTCAGTCTCCCAGAGAGCAACACAGAGTTGCAGTTTGTCAGCAGAAAAAAGGCCCAGAAACTTGTGAATGAGATTTCACAGAACCAGGGCTGTAGAACAACTTAGTTTACGTAGGTAAAACCTGGCTAGAAAAGAATATGCACATAAAAGCCTACGAAAAAGAAAAAGACACATTGTACCTTTACAGGGAGGATATCTGAAAAGTGGGTGTGGCTCACTGATGCTGCCTTAAAAGGCAGACATAGCTATCTGAGTCTCCCAGAGAGCAACACAGAGTTGCAGGTTTGTCAGCAGAAAAAAGGCCCAGAAACTGTGAATGAGATTCATAGAACCAGGGCTGTAGAACAACTTAGCTTACGTAGGTAAAACCTGGCTGGAAAGAATATGCACATAAAAGCCTACGAAAAAGAAAAAGACACATTGTACCTTTACAGGGAGGATATCTGAGAAGTGGGTGTGGCTCACTGATGATGCCTTAAAAGGCAGAAATAGCTATCTGAGTCTCCCAGAGAGCAACACAGAGTTGCAGTTTGTCAGCAGAAAAAAGGCCCAGAAACTTGTGAATGAGATTTCACAGAACCAGGGCTGTAGAACAACTTAGCTTACGTAGGTAAAACCTGGCTAGAAAGAATATGCACATAAAAGCCTACGAAAAAGAAAAAGACACATTGTACCTTTACAGGGAGGATATCTGAGAGTGGGTGTGGCTCACTGATTTTCCTTAAAAGGCAGAAATAGCTATCTGAGTCTCCCAGAGAGCAACACAGAGTTGCAGTTTGTCAGCAGAAAAAAGGCCCAGAACTTGTGAATGAGATTTCACAGAACCAGGGCTGTAGAACAACTTAGCTTACGTAGGTAAAACCTGGCTAGAAAGAATATGCACATAAAAGCCTACGAAAAAGAAAAGACACATTGTACCTTTACAGGGAGGATATCTGAGAAGTGGGTGTGGCTCACTGATGATGCCTTAAAAGGCAGAAATAGCTATCTGAGTCCTCCCAGAGAGCAACACAGAGTTTGCAGTTTGTCAGCAGAAAAAAGGCCCAGAAACTTGTAATGAGATTTCACAGAACCAGGGCTGTAGAACAACTTAGCTTACGTAGGTAAAACCTGGCTAGAAAGAATATGCACATAAAAGCCTACGAAAAAGAAAAAGACACATTGTACCTTTACAGGGAGGATATCTGAGAAGTGGGTGTGGCTCACTGATGATGCCTTAAAAGGCAGAAATAGCTATCTGAGTCTCCCAGAGAGCAACACAGAGTTGCAGTTTGTCAGCAGAAAAAAGGCCCAGAAACTTGTGAATGAGATTCAAAGAACCAGGGCTGTAGAACACTTAGCTTACGTAGGTAAAACCTGGCTAGAAAGAATATGCACATAAAAGCCTACGAAAAAGAAAAAGACACATTGTACCTTTACAGGGAAGATATCTGAGAAGTGGGTGTGGCTCACTGATGCATGCCTTAAAAGGCAGAAATAGCTATCTGAGTCTCCCAGAGAGCAACACAGAGTTGCAGTTTGTCAGCAGAAAAAAGGCCCAGAAACTTGTGAATGAGATTTCACAGAACCAGGGCTGTAGAACAACTTAGCTTACGTAGGAAAACCTGGCTGGAAAGAATATCACATAAAAGCCTACGAAAAAGAAAAAGACCACATTGTACCTTTACAGGGGAGGATATCTGAGAAGTGGGTGTGGCTCACTGATGATGCCTTAAAAGGCAGAAATAGCTATCTGAGTCTCCCAGAGAGCAACACAGAGTTGCAGTTTGTCAGCAGAAAAAAGGCCCAGAAACTTGTGAATGAGATTTCACAGAACCAGGGCTGTAGAACAATTTAGTTTACGTAGGTAAAACCTGGCTAGAAAGAATATGCACATAAAAGCCTACGAAAAAGAAAAAGACACATTGTACCTTTACAGGGAGGATATCTGAGAAGTGGGTGTGGCTCACTGATGAGGCCTTAAAATGCAGAAATAGCTATCTGAGTCTCCAGAGAGCAACACAGAGTTGCAGTTTGTCAGCAGAAAAAAGGCCCAGAAACTTGTAATGAGATTTCACAGAACCAGGGCTGTAGAACAACTTAGTTTACGTAGGTAAAACCTGGCTAGAAAGAATATGCACATAAAAGCCTACGAAAAAGAAAAAGACACATTGTACCTTTACAGGGAGGATATCTGAGAAGTGGGTGTGGCTCACTGATGATGCCTTAAAAGGCAGAAATAGCTATCTGAGTCTCCCAGAGAGCAACACAGAGTTGCAGTTTGTCAGCAGAAAAAAGGCCCAGAAACTTGTGAATGAGATTTCACAGAACCAGGGCTGTAGAACAATTTAGTTTACGTAGGTAAAACCTGGCTAGAAAGAATATGCACATAAAAGCCTACGAAAAAGAAAAGGACATATTGTACCCTTTACAGGGAGGATATCTGAGAAGTGGGTGTGCTCACTGATGAGGCCTTAAAAGGCAGAAATAGCTATCTCAGTCTCCCAGAGAGCAACACAGAGTTGCAGTTTGTCAGCAGAAAAAAGGCCCAGAAACTTGTGATGAGATTTCACAGAACCAGGGCTGTAGAACAACTAGTTTACGTAGGTAAAACCTGGCTAGAAAGAATATGCACATAAAGCCTACGAAAAAGAACAAGAGACACATTGTACCTTTACAGGGAGGATATCTGAAAAGTGGGGTGTGGCTCACTGATGATGCCTTAAAAGGCAGAAATAGCTATCTGAGTCTCCCAGAGAGCAACACAGAGTTGCAGGTTTGTCAGCAGAACAAAGGCCCAGAAACTTGTGAATGAGATTTCACAGAACCAGGGCTGTAGAACAACTTAGCTTACGTAGGTAAAACCTGGCTAGAAAGAATATGCACATAAAGCCTACGAAAAAGAAAAGGACATATTGTACCTTTACAGGGAGGATATCTGAGAAGTGGGTGTGGCTCACTGATGAGGCCTTAAAAGGCAGAAATAGCTATCTCAGTCTCCCAGAGAGCAACACAGAGTTGCAGTTTGTCAGCAGAAAAAAGGCCCAGAAACTTGTGAATGAGATTTCACAGAACCAGGGCTGTAGAACAACTTAGTTTACGTAGGTAAAACCTGGCTAGAAAGATATGCACATAAAAGCCTACGAAAAAGAAAAAGACACATTGTACCTTTACAGGGAGGATATCTGAAAAGTGGGTGTGGCTCACTGATGATGCCTTAAAGGCAGAAATAGCTATCTGAGTCTCCCAGAGAGCAACACAGAGTTGCAGTTTGTCAGCAGAAAAAGGCCCAGAAACTTGTGAATGAGATTTCACAGAACCAGGGCTGTAGAACAACTTAGCTTACGTAGGTAAACCTGCTAGAAAGAATATGCACCTAAAAGCCTACAAAAAAGAAAATAGACACATTGTACCTTTACAGGGAGGATATCTGAGAAGTGGGTGTGGCTCACTGATGATGCCTTAAAAGGCAGAAATAGCTATCTGAGTCTCCCAGAGAGCAACACAGAGTTGCAAGTTTGTCAGCAGAAAAAAGGCCCAGAAACTTGTGAATGAGATTTCAGAGAACCAGGGCTGTAGAACAACTTACCTTACGTAGGTAAAACCTGGCTAGAAAGAATATGCACATAAAAGCCTACGAAAAAGAAAAAGACACATTGTACCTTTACAGGGAGGATATCTGAGAAGTGGGTGTGGCTCACTGATTTCCTTAAAAGGCAAGAAATAGCTATCTGAGTCTCCCAGAGAGCAGCACAGAAT